>NC_060130.1:714728155-715031185 GCF_021461395.2 Schistocerca americana
GAAAAACAGATGAAAATTAGAACAAAAACTACATACATAATGTGCAAAACAACTTTTTAAAATAAAGAAATGCAATAAGACATGATTTCATCAGTTTTGTGTGTAGACTGCTCTCCATGGGCATTTGTATGAACTCACTCAAAGTAATCATAGCAAAGATGGCTGCATTGCTGTATTGGTTACCATGGCAATGGCTTGCCAATATCAATAGTTATGCTCCAGCACAGCCCACCAAAGACACCGTGGTAAAGGACTGAATGCTGAGGAGGTGGCAGCTATCTAATAGCTTGGAAGTTAATCACCATGTTTCAGGTTCAACAGATGACAGTAACATAGAAACTAACTGCCATAATCTGGCCTAGAGTGACTAGAGTGGTCAGAAGAAACAGCTGAACTGATCACGCAAGGATTGTACACTATGGTCGAACAATTTGATTATAAAACTTTGACAAGTGCTGGCTTCAAAATCTCACTGTACTGCTTAGCATTACACAGAATGTTTCCTATAATATAATAGGGCAATGGCTTTATAAACAAATTCTGTGTGAGAAGTAAGTTCCTCCAAATGTTTAAAAAACAAAAACAAAATGTAAAATCTTCACCATGTTCACTGGAGACAAATGGTTCAAATGGCTCTGAGCACTATGGGACTTAACATCTATGGTCATCAGTCCCCTAGAACTTAGAACTACTTAAACCTAACTAACCTAAGGACATCACACAACACCCAGTCATCACGAGGCAGAAAAAATACTGGAGACAGAAACTCATGTAATAAAGGAAGTACATTTAGCATAAGTAAAATATGTGTTACTTACATCAGCAGAAAAGTGAATAATTGTTGTAGAGAACAGTTTGTCAACCATGTAAAAGTAAGCATATTTAGTATATGGGTCATTCCACACTAAGTGGTCTAGAGGTTCACACATGAATATCACAGATTTTGATGAAATTTTGCATGAACAATCACACATGTTTCCATTGAATATTGGTACAATTTCATGACCATTAATTGAATACTTCTGGAGATACAGTCATCTCTTTGTCCACCATACTGCATCATTCTACAGTACACCCACGAGTCTTCAGTGATTTTGAAACATAGTATCTCCGGTAATATTTTCTTCAAAAAAACTGTCACATTGTACAAATTCTTGCACTCTCTTTAGCAAAATAATAAGGAAATGATTTCCTGAGCAATTTGCATATAGATAATTTGAAGCAAATTTGGCTGAAAAAATATACACTCGAGGGGGGGAGGAGGGGGGGGGGGGGAGAGGAGGTTTATAGTTTATCTGTTTACACCTCTGGAAGCAATTGTGGGATACACCTGAGGCCTTGCATGTAATAACTTACTCAACAGAAGGATTTAGAATATAAAATTTAATTCTCAGAAATTGTCAGCTTTGCCCTAGTTTTGTAAACTATAGGAGAGCTTTACAACAGTTTACAAAATGAGGGCAAAATTGACAATTTTTCTACAAAGTACCAAAAATGGCTATTTTTGGCTCACCTTTACAAAAAAAAAAGTGTCTTCTGTAAACTTTTTAAAACTGTTTTCATTAGAAAGACCATGTTGTATAACACCTAAAAACTATATTTAGTTCCGGCATGCCAGCATATATGACCCCAAAAACGACAAGCCCATATTTTCCTGGCACTCAAATTAAATCTGACATCTTTTATTGTGTTCTACAATTGTTTAGTACCCTCTGGGGGTAAGCAATACCAAAGTCTTGATGACTAAGAAGTGAGATAAAATCCAAATAATAGGAAAAACTTCAGAAAAGGAGTGTTTTTTACAATGACTCATCATGACATGTTTCAGTGTAATTTCTGCTATAACTACAGAATCAAACCAGTTATAAACTTCACGATTTAACTGTGTATTACCAAGGCAGTGGAGATAATAGCAGTAAGACTTGCATAACAGCTGCAGCATACATTGTATAAATAGCCGGCAGATTTTACACTATTGCTACATTGCGTAAATTTTGGGGAAGTTCACAGCAGTCTTCCTGACTTTTTTTGGAATAGATTCATTTTATAGATAACTATTAGTATGTCTTTTTACTGTGTTATGCTGTTGATGTGCTAGTTTAGCTCTAGTTTAAGGTATAGTGTGCTTTGTGTTCGCATAGTTTGTGGTTAATGTGGAACACTAGTGTACTAATGAAAAATTGTGTACATGTGTTGGTATGGTCCAGGGTGCCTTACTAACTGCTGGTTTCATTTAAAGTGAGAAAACCAGCATCCCCATCACCGTAGGGGTCATGCTCGACAGCTGTGGAACAGATGTCGGGGGTGAGTTTCTCTACAACAGGTTCCCAAATATGATAATTGTGTACATGTGTTGGTATGGTCCAGGGTGCCTTACTCACTGCTGGTTTCATTTTGAAGTGAGAAAACCAGCATCCCCATCACCGTAAGGGTCATGCTCGACAGCTGTGGAACAGAGGCTTGAAGTGAGAAAACCAGCATCCCCATCACTGTAGGGGTCATGCTCGACAGCTGTGGAACAGATGTCGGGGGTGAGTTTCTCTACAACAGGTTCCCAAATATGATAAGGGTTTCCTCACATAGGATCCCAAGCTGATGATACAGTTCTGTAAGTTTCAGAGGCCTTTTGGCGATCTTTTCTAGGATCTTTGGAGATCTTTTCTAGGACCCTATGCTTACATTTGTTTCACGATACTTGAATTTTTTACAGGTTTCATTAATTTGCTGTAGAATGTCATGAGGATAACTACACTGCTGGCAGATGATGTCACTGATGGGATTGTATGGGAAGAAATTTTCATAACACAGAACCCACAAATTACGCTTTTTAAATGTGATTACCTCAAATCATTAGAGCCATAAAAAAGGAAACTATTTTTATGGGATTCATTATTCCATTTCATTTATTATAAAAAAAAGTTTTGTAGAGCTGAATGTTGTACAGATGTCTAAAAAGAAAACAAAAGAAAAACTTGCTTTCAGTTTCTCCGACTCAAGTTCATTTCTTAGTCATCAGCTTTTTAGAAAAAACACCAACTTTGCCCTCACTTTGTAAACTATTGGAAAGCAGTAGGAGAATGAAATTTTATATTCTAAGACTTTGAATTTGGTAATTTATTAGGTGCAAGGTTACAGGTGTACCTCATAATTACTTCCAGAATTTCACTTTTTTTTGAGCGTCTATTTTTTCAGCCACATTTGCTTCACATGGTCTACATGCTAATCACTCAGGAAATCGCTTTATTATTATTTCACTCAAGAGAGAGCAAAAAGTTGTACAAGATGACTTAGTTTTGTTTCTTTAAAGAAAATATCGCCAGAGACGACGTGTCTCAAAGGTGACAAAAACTCATGAGTGCACTGTTGAAAGCTGAGCTATAGGATCAGACAAATGACTATATCTCTGCAAGCATTAAATTGGAGAAAGTAAAACTTTGCGAATGTTCACTGGGAATAGGTACGAATGTTCATGCAAAATCTCAGCATAGTCCATGATGGTTATGCAGGAACTTTTTCCGAAATTAAATCACTTGTTAGGGAATGGCCCATGTGCAATATATGCATCAGACACACAAGTAAAAAAATGTATGTAACATTTGTATATATTACTTTCAAATCAAACTACACTCCTGGAAATGGAAAAAAGAACACATTGACACCGGTGTGTCAGACCCACCATACTTGCTCCGGACACTGCGAGAGGGCTGTACAAGCAATGATCACACGCACGGCACAGCGGACACACCAGGAACCGCGGTGTTGCCCGTCGAATGGCGCTAGCTGCGCAGCATTTGTGCACTGCCGCCGTCAGTGTCAGCCAGTTTGCCGTGGCATACGGAGCTCCATCGCAGTCTTTAACACTGGTAGCATGCCGCGACAGCGTGGACGTGAACTGTATGTGCAGTTGACGGACTTTGAGCGAGGGCGTATAGTGGGCATGCGGGAGGCCGGGTGGACGTACCGCCGAATTGCTCAACACGGGGGGCGTGAGGTCTCCACAGTACATCGATGTTGTCGCCAGTGGTCGGCGGAAGGTGCACGTGCCCGTCGACCTGGAACTGGACCGCAGCGACGCACGGATGCACGCCAAAACCGTAGGATCCTACGCAGTGCCGTAGGGGACTGCACCGCCACTTCCCAGCAAATTAGGGACACTGTTGCTCCTGGGGTATCGGCGAGGACCATTCGCAACCGTCTCCAAGAAGCTGGGCTACGGTCCCGCACACCGTTAGGCCGTCTTCCGCTCACGCCCCAACATCGTGCAGCCCGCCTCCAGTGGTGTCGCGACAGGCGTGAATGGAGGGACGAATGGAGACGTGTCGTCTTCAGCGATGAGAGTCGCTTCTGCCTTGGTGCCAATGATGGTCGTATGCGTGTTTGGCGCCGTGCAGGTGAGCGCCACAATCAGGACTGCATACGACCGAGGCACACGGGGCCAACACCCGGCATCATGGTGTGGGGAGCGATCTCCTACACTGCCCGTACACCACTGGTGATCGTCGAGGGGACACTGAATAGTGCACGGTACATCCAAACCGTCATCCAAACCGTCATCGAACCCATCGTTCTACCATTCCTAGACCGGCAAGGGAACTTGCTGTTCCAACAGAACAATCCACGTCCGCATGTATCCCGTGCCACCCAACGTGCTCTAGAAGGTGTAAGTCAACTACCCTGGCCAGCAAGATCTCCGGATCTGTCCCCCATTGAGCATGTTTGGGACTGGATGAAGCGTCGTCTCACGCGGTCTACACGTCCAGCACGAACGCTGGTCCAACTGAGGCGCCAGGTGGAAATGGCATGGCGAGCCGTTCCACAGGACTACATCCAGCATCTCTACGATCGTCTCCATGGGAGAATAGCAGCCTGCATTGCTGCGAAAGGTGGATATACACTGTACTAGTGCCGTCATTGTGCATGCTCTGTTGCCTGCGTCTATGTGCCTGTGGTTCTATCAGTGTGATCATGTGATGTATCTGACCCCAGGAATGTGTCAATAAAGTTTCCCCTTCCTGGGACAATGAATTCATGGTGTTCTTATTTCAATTTCCAGGAGTGTATATGGTTCCAGAGACCTTTTTCAGGCCACAAATATCCATGATGTACATACATAGACTGGAGAGACAAATGATAATTTGTGCCCAGGTCGAGACCTGGGTTTGAATCTCGGCCTTGGTTTTTTAATTTTAACTATATCATTTAACGTACCACACCTCACATTAATAAGCACATGATTGGTTGTCAATGCTGTAATACATAATGCCATATGGAATGCGCAGGGCTTATAGTATATGTTCTCGAGTAATGCAACCTTATTCAGCAGCTGACATCCATGTTCTTAGGAATCTTGCTCTGTACACCACCACCAGCCACCATCATGAGCGTAACATCTTATTTTGCTACAACAGTAGCTTTTGTTCTAGATGCTTTTAGACACGCCACCATATCTTTTTATAGAAATCCTTCTGAATACGTATTACTGTTGAATTACAGTGCTTACAGCATGAAGATGGTCTATATTATAGACAAAAACCAGTTACCAGCCAAAATGAACATCTGTAATGATCAAGAATGTTTTACTGATTTTTAATATTTTACACCAATCATTGTTCACACTCCAATTGAAAGAGTGCTTTCTACTACATTAACAGTACTGAAAAAGGCATCAGAAACATGTTCTCCAGTTATGAGGCTCTTGTCACCCGTTATTTAAAAATTACAACTGGATGTTCCTGTATATGAAATTTTAATTCTCTTGTAAAAAGGGGGAAAAATCAACTGTAAGTACACTTGCACCAAATTCTCTACACCTCTTTACCTTACTAGTCTATCAGTGTTACTATTCCATTGTAACTTTTAATGATATTCTTGGAAGGCTGTCTGAAAATGTGATACTTTTCATACTACTATTTTTTTGGTAATCAATTATGGTTTTTATCATAAATGTTACCTCTTTTCTCAATAAAAATTGTTGTAACTACATAACCTATTGCACTAATTTTTGTAAAACAAAGCAGAAATTTCCATGTTTTACACAACTGTAGGATTTTAAATTTAATGTGCTCCTGAACAGCAAATCAAGTGATACAAAAATGTTATGCTATGGGCAAATAAAACACATTTCACTTGTGAGACCATAATGACATTCCATAAATTCTCGGTAAGCTAGTTTTTAATGCCTTCTGAATAAGCAAGTCATTTGAGAAGGGCTACCAGCTCATTTACTGGAGGAGGGGGCCACAAAGTTTCAAACAACACTGGCTGATGTACCTTCACTCATGTTGTGCACGATTTCAGAGAGTGCACATCCGTAAAGTTCACAGGCCTGCTTACAGAGTCCAACTGTGTCAGTCCCTGGCATGCTCTGGCGAGCTGCCAAAGAAACAGCATTATTTAACTGATCAAAAATGAGTGCTCGGCCTATTCTTTCCACTGTATTACTATTATCCAGCCTATGTGTTCAGTACCACGCACAACCTGCATCTTAAATGCTGCTCTATAAAGTACTTATTATCCAGCCTATGTGTTCAGTACCACGCACAACCTGCATCTTAAATGCTGCTCTATAAAGTACTATGTTCCATACATAATGAGTGAGGGTTATGTTTTCTCTGTGTGTTAGTATCAATACTGTCACCCGACAAACATCTTGACAGAAGAAATACTCTGTTTCATTGCCCAGCAAAAAGCTCTCGCCACCACTCTCAATCAAGTGGCATTTGTGTTTCTGTGGCAGGTTACTTTCTCGTCAGTGCAACTGCCACCATTTCCAACACATTTACCAACTTGTAGCTTTGCAAGAACCAGCCAGCTTATCATTTGATGAAATTTTCAACCTATTACTATGACAGAACATGTCATTGTAATGCGTGTAGAATTTTACCGTTATCAGAAACACCCACACCAACCTTACAAAGCTTGGTCTTCAGAATTACAGGAGTTGAGCCATCACCATGAATTGTCAATGTACAAATTGATCAGTTCCAGAAAATTCCCAAGGTAGCAAATAACAATGTGTTTGTTATGTCACCTGAAGTATAGGCATGACTACAATGGTGAGACAGAATGTTGCAAGAGCCCTGTAATAATAATGACCGTGATGAGTGAAGAGGTTGTACGGTAGCATAGAATGAAAGTTGTTGAAGTATTGAGCACAAGTAGAACTGATGTAATCCTAATTCCAAACAAAATACCAAATGTCACAGTCATGAAGAAAAGACTTGGCAGAAGACAGAACATTTGATACTTGATGAGTAGAAGATTTTTGCAGCTGTTTTTTGGAGAATGCAGATCTTTTCTGAGAAAATTTGAATTTACCTGTCACTCATTTGGTTCAGCATTGTAAACATACTGGAAATGCAGCACCTATCATTTAAAAACTTTATTGAATACTGCACAGCCGAAGAAAGCTGGGAGACAAAACGGTTAAAAAACAACTGGAAGCTGGAATTATAAAACCAAGAAAACCTGCAGATCCACCATGGTCTATGCTAGTAGTTATTGTTAAGAAGAAACCCGTTTCTGGAGACTATCAGTCCAATTTGTGTGTCAATTACCAACCTCTGAATGCATTTACTACACTGGATGTTTCCCCCTTACTGAACTCGGTAGAAGCACTGGATTACTTGAGTAGATGCCATTTTATTTCTGTTTGTGATCTAACATGTGGATATCATCAACTGACAGTTCATTCAGATGATGAAGCAAAAACTTCACTTGTTACTGCAACAGGAGTGTACAAATCCCTTCATATGCCAGTCAGACTTCACAAAGTGCTGGGCTGCCTTTGAGTGCCTGATAGAGTCAATTTTGCGAGCCATGTGTCGATGAGAATGTGTTATGAAAATATAAAATTGCAGCTGTTACACAGTGTTCAAAAGTGTAACTAAATTTTATTTCCAGAAGTCACCACAAGAGATGCATTTGTCTTATGTTCACTGTTTAACTTTAATACATCAAACTAGCTACAGATGTTTACCGTCATTCTAATTTTTGCTACAGTGTATTCCATTAACGCCATAGAAATAGTATCAGAGATAACACGCAATGGTGTTTGAACCACGAACAGACACGGTAGTTTCGACAAGCAATGCTAAAATTGTACTTGAGCACAATTTAAGTAAAATTCAACAACAATTCAATGTTATTCAGAAGTAAATTGACATAATTCATTCAGTTAATGATAATGAGACAGAAACTTGGTAAAACAGTTGGATCATCGCCAAAATGCAGATATAGAGTCTACATTTGCTAATTATGAACAAGAGACTAACTGCATCCAAAACCTTTTGTCACACAAAACCTCGATTAGGCACAAACATGGCCAATTTTATTGTGGAAGGAGTATCTTTCATAGTTTATTTTGAACTTTAACTGGTTAAGATCTGTTGGATGTTAAGGACACAATATTAGCTCTTGAACAACAGTCTACAATCAATTCAATTAACTTATTTAATGAAAAATTGTATTAATATAATATCAAAAATATCATTACTAGCTACACAGTTTTCACTGAACAGATTTTAAAGCAATTAATTACACATTTCACTTAATTTGTGATGAAATGAATGCAACCCTCCACTAGTCGTTCCATGGATTGCATGCTGTGAGTGCTCACTTAGATTATAACAAACTATTGTTAAGAATTACTAACAGTCTATCAAATGCTAAAATTACTGCTCTTAATTTAAGTACAGCACCACATAATACTTTGAATGCCTGATGGTGCAGTGTGCTACTGTTTCCGAATAAGTTATTACAGATCCTAATGTTAAAAAAGTATAGAGGAGATGTTGAGATGGAGACAGGCACAATGAAAAAAACTGCTGTACATTTAAGCTTTTGGCCAAAAAGCTTTATTCCACAGTGGCCACAGACGGTGGTTTTTTGTGTGTGTGTGTGTGTGTGTGTGTGTGTGTGTGTGTGTGTGTGTTGTGCTGGTGTAAATGTTCGTGTGTTTTCCACTTCAGAAGAAGGCATTTTGGCTAAAAGCTTGAACACATTGTTGTGCCTGTCTGCAACTTAATGTTTCCTCTACATGGTGAGTAGCAGTCTATCCTTTTCATAATATTGTTGTTATTCTGTTCTGAACTTTCCATTGTTTGATAGATCCAGTTATTAATTGAACGTAAACTAGATGCAACATCTACAATGATTTATCTTGTTAATTCTTATAATTTACACGCTTACTATAAATGAACTACAACACACAGTCTAATGATTGAGTATGAATTGACTGTTACTGTATATTAGATGGGAGCATAATTTTAAAATTATAAGATTTGTTGCATCACAAAAAGGAACTCTGGGTGAACATAAATTTTTTAAAGTCTTTTCTCCCAGCAAGCAAAGACTGAGCCAAGGCAGACCCGAACACAGTGTCACAATCAGAATGTAACCAAAAAGGAAAGGAAATGAAGCAATTACCGATCACACAACTGGGGCATTCCCATTCAAGATGGGCAAACTTTTACATCTTTGGGAACTACTTCACTGGTGATCAGTCCCTTTGGGAACCATTAATTTTTACTCGTTTGCCATTCCTTTTTATCTAGTTGTGTGCTATATGGATTTTGCATACGTATCCCAAAAAATTATTAAGTATGCATCAGTATTACTTCTGCATGATAAAATCATCGACTACCTAATGTAGACAGGTTGTTTACTTTGATTTCCTTGGCTGAATGTAGTTTCAGAACGCTTCACACTAGTTGGGTGATGTGACAGGCCAGCGACCACAAGCTTGGCGGAGAGAGGGTAGGACAAACTGAACAGAAGTATGAACTAAAGAAGTTGTTTATAACCCAGCACAGACAACTACACTTGTCATTCACTTTCAAGGGAAGCTTGTAGTCATAGCAAGTACAATGTCTTGGTTTTCCATTTGTTTACAGAAAATTTTATATATCTGTGCGAGAATTACAATCATGAAATAATTGGAAGCAAACTACCATGTGTCAAATCAACACTAATATTTTTCTTTCACAATTATTGGATGCGTAAATTAACTACGCATCAAAGTGTCATACTGTGTGGGAAGTGAATATTTACTTGGAAAATTAATGACTTCTGACAAAGGAGCTGAGAAACTTTGTACTAAAGTTAGAAGGTTTGCATAGCAACCACAGCGGCAACTACATAAATATGTTAGGAGATCATTGAAACTTAACAAGTGAAATGACACAAGGCCTTTTCTTCTGAAACCTTGACAAATTAGCACACATCATTGCTTCAATGATCTTTACAATCAAAAAAGATACCCAGTTTTTGATCAGTCAGCAGTTGAAAAGTACCCCAGGGTACATGCATGGAATCAGTCATAAGATATTTGAGCAAGGGAACTTCTGAGTGAGCATATGCAGCCATTAACAGGTGAGAGCAAAATGAATGAGAAAAATCAACAAATCAGTAAATTACTTATTAACATACTTAAAAGATAAATTTTACACACAAATGTATTTACAAAAGAAGAAAAGGAAAATCCATTACTAGTTCTATGCTGCTAATTTTATGCATGAAAAGAAAAATACACTACTAGTTCAATGCCACAAATTTTACACGTATTTTCTGTCATTTAACTTACTAAAGAAAAGGAAAAAGTTTTTGGTGAAACTTGCATGAAGGGGCTTTTAGTTAAATCATTAGTTTCTGTTAGAATAGAATAAAATATGACCACTTTTAGAGGTATGTCTGTTTTGATTGAAAACACTTTGGAGAAAGTGTTGTAGTTACCTAGGAGGCAGGAGATATGAGATGATTGTACCGATAATTTTTAAATTGACTGCGAATTTTCTTTGAAGAAACATCTTATTTAGTATCCTTCCGTGCTACAAAGGGATCCAGCACATAATGTGGATGGCAAAAACCATTTATGTGTTGAAACTGATAACGTTCTTTGATGAAATGGATTGGAGCCATAAGAACAGACTACACATATGTGTATATCTGGTTGTCGATAGTGATATCCTGCATATGGCTTAACAACTGAAATATGACTTATGGTTCCTGTCCCTTGTTCTGTCACCTTAATCTTCTGAATCAAAAACTAAAACTTATATTAAAAATGAAAAAATTCCTCCAGTTGTATTTAAGATGCCGATTTTATTTTGGCAACTAGTTTCAATGTTGTAACAACAATATCTGACCAGTGACTTCTAGTACCAGCCACACACAGTTGATGTCAACATGTGCATGGGCCTGAAGGTGACGTTGTTACACTGTTGAAACTAGTTGCCAAAATAAAATCGACACCTTAAATACAGCTGGAGGAATTTCTTCATTTTTAATATAAATTTATACCAGCTGACATCCCACTGTCTTCCATTTCAAATATGGATGTACAAGGAAAAAACTAAAACAGTCAGTATACTGAATAGTGGAGCAGAAGCAAGAGATGTAAATACATAAGGATTCAAGTAGGAATAGATCAAATACCAAAAATTATGACTAATGAGACTGAAATGCTTGTTTCTAATAAAATAGGGTACTTTTAAACAATTTGATTTGAGTGACAAGTTCCTTACAACAGGTTCTTCAGGGTGATATGTAAACAAAGATGTCAGTGTTCTACACCTAGTTACCAAACTAAATGCTGTGAATTATCTGACTGGAAGCTGCATGTACTTCAATTTGTGTCAGACTGGAAGCTGCATATACTGTGTATCCCCTTAAGGTTCCAAGGCAAAAAAGAAAAAGACACTTCATTGAAGAATAAGTGTGTTTAGTGCTTAGTAAATAGTAGGTTTATAGATTGTATTATTAAAGTTACTGCAGCATTGTGGTATTAATAACTAAGTTGAAAGTAATAAAGCTTTCTGCTAAAAAAGGTCCTTCTGAACAATATTTTTTAAGTTGATAAGTACATATGATTTTATCCCATTCTACGGCATTTCAAATGGAGAGGCAACCCTTCCCCTTTTCCCATGTAGCCAAATCCATAACCAACTCATTTTTTTATGGAAGAAAACCAAACTCGATTTTTTTTATTTTTGGAAGACTTGCAAGAAATCACAAATTTTATGCAAACTTTCTTATGCTAAAAAAAATGATATAAAGTTATCTTAAAAACTTGTCATTAAATTAAGCGGATGGAAAAAAAACACTTGCCTTGTGATAAAAATTTGTTCTACTGTTGATCAAAATGCTGAAGAGAGAAGTAAATTTCTTTGATACATGAAAAAAGTATGTATCACATTCAAGTTAATTTTTATAAAAGTTATATTATTATAAAAAAGTTGAAATGGAAAGTGGAATCAAAAAAGGACAAGATGGAAGCAGGAACGAGACAGGCTGAAACTGTTCCTGGAATGAAGACTGGCCATTTTCGCTCCTGGAATGACTGAAATGAACAGTGAATGACCATTCCTTAGAAACTGTTCCCCTGCCCTTCCATTCACATTAGTGAACTGTTCCTTCAGATCTATTCATTTGTGAACAACCTACTTTTAACTGCCACTCCACACACTAGCAGACAGCACAGAGTGCAAACGCAGCAGAATTACAGAATCTTAACATCATTCTGACAGCACAGCAAGGTGCTGTAACAACATGTAAATCATGCGCAGGAATAACGTTCAGTCCATTGATATGTAAGGAAGTGCCAAGCTGAAGAGCTGAAAGCTACAGTCAATCACCACAGCTCGATAACTTCTTCAGCATGAGATAACCAGCATAAATACTGGAACTTCTGAAGCACAAAGGCTGTTCTGTTCTATACTGTATGCTGTGAGCAGTCAGTCATCAGTCAGCATGACTGTCTAATGAGTTACAGAAAATCCATGTCAAGGCTGTTCCATGATGTGTTGCCTAATATTAATGTGGGGCCTCCAACTACAAGATGCTAGCCTGATGCACTCTACTGCTGTGGAATGCCATTACTGCCACTGATGTGATGACCTGAGTGTCTTCAAGGAAGGTGCAAGCATACAGATTAGGTTCCCCATATGTGAGGGGCTCAAGGGTTCTTAAGTAACAGAACCCAGTATGTTGTATTCGATGACGAGTGTTTATTGGAGACAAGGGTATCGTCAGGAGTGCAGAAGGCAAGTGTGATAGGACCGCTGTCATCTAATACATAAAAATCAATGTTTGTTTGTTCATATTTTATGTGCTGCCATACTGTTCATGTGATTGTGATAGAACTTTATGAACTTACTGCTTGCACTTATGTGAAGGTTATAGGCATAGTGCAATTAACTTACAGTAGGTGGCGCATGCATCGTACCGACAAATGTATTTGAAAGAGAAGGGAAGTAGCTAGATGTTTGAATGTGACAGAAACAAACAAATCAGTGTATTATTGTGTTACTCATTTCAATACTGATAAATGTGAATTATATCTGATCAACATTTTTCAGTGCAAACAGTATTGTTTCTATTTTTTCAGTGAGCCAACAAACGATATTTTGGTTATATAAGTGTGTATCATGTTAATTGCTTTGTCAAAACTATGCCTTCCAAATGCTCATCATTTAGCAGATCTACCAGTGCAGCACATATAACAAGTGAATTTGAGCATCCCAAACAAATGAGTAATGACAAGTGAGCAATGAAACAGATCATTTACGAATTGCACATTAACAAGCGTCAGATTCTCAAGATTAATATGCAGCAAGGATCGAAAGAACATTTACGAGCTATCTGATCACATGCATCAGAATCAGAAGACCAACATGCACCAAGAACTGAAAGAAAATGTTCACGAGCTACTCAATGTCGACATGCAGTACATCTTGAGTTGAATCTTGCTGCATTTCAATTTGATGTCAACTATGATTGCAGTTTACATGCCAGTATAAATATTGGCAAAATGGATAAGGTGTGTGGCTGTTGCACTTCACTTAAGTTCAACAATGAAACACCAGGAATGTGCTGCACGAATCACATCCACCATCTGATCTGTTGTTGTCATTACTTTTGGGTGATTCACCTAAGTGCAAACATTTTTTGCAGAACATTACATATACACTTCAGCACTTGAAATGACATCTTTCAGAGTCAACAAAGTTTTTCAAGATCAGTAAAAGCCTACTTTCAAAAGGGCCAATATATCATATTGTTGGTTAATTTTCACCCATTTCTGATGCTGAACATAAATTTCTACAAACATACTTTATGAGTGATGATGCACAAGTTGATCAACAATGCAGTGCAATTCCAGGCACCAAACACCACATTATATCCTATTGGCAAATACTTTTCCACCAACACAATGCATTAATAAAATTATTCAAAACTTCAATTGGCACCATACTGATGGATCATTACAGTATGCAAATATGAGCCATCAAAACACCACTAGGACAACATGCCAGACACTACAACACACCTACCGTCAATGAAGTTGTGACTTTCATAGTTGGTGAAGAACGTGATACACGTGATATATTTCTTCAGTGATGGAATAATACAATTCAACATGTCGCTGAAAAACATCAATCATATGATGTGCTGAAGTACTGCATATATTTTTTTGGGAGAGGCAGGATGGATATATCTTCAATATTATTCAAACTAATCCAATTACAGGTAAATACTGATATCTTTATTCCCTTTTAACAAATGAAAATAATATTTTCTTTTTAACTTTCAAACATTTGTAAGTGTAATTTACATTTTTCTTTTCTTTCTTTTTCTTTATTCTCAATAAAAAGTATCAGCAATGTATTATTACCACATAATGATACATCAGAATGGAATGCATCATATCCTGCAATGCAATCAACTATTTCATCAATACATGGCGAAAATGTCTGCCGAAATTGAATCCAAACATTTGTTACTCATTCACTTAAATCAAACATTGTTGCATTCAAAAGAATACATTCATTTATTAGATGCAATTGCAAACAATGGAAATGTTTCCGATGCGGGCAAATTGTCAAACTTAGAGCAACTTTCAATGACAGTCCATGTTATATGCATGAATATGCACAAAACGCTATGAAGTGTGAGTTCATATGGCCACCCCGACTTTTTCCTTCACATTTACGTGGCATTCAGCATGGGATGAGATAAAAGAACTTCTAGCGCACAATCACCATCCATCCAATCAACATGATTTGACTGTGTGAATAATCATGCAAAAACTCACTAATTGATGGACTTAATTGTGAAGAATCACATTTATGGTGAAACTCGCTGCTGGATGTATGCGATAAAATGGTAAAAGAGAGTACTTCCATGTGCTCATATTCTCATTTGCTTAAAATAAAAATATACGCAGCTCAAATTGATGATGTTATCTGTGCAGAAATTCCTAATCGTGAAGAAGCTCCACCTCTGCTTGATATTGTGACAAAAAAACATGGTGCATGGATCATGCACCATGACTCCACAACAAATGCACAAAAAAGTATCCCAGAGGTGATTTCCTGAAGCACACACACTGGTGATGACAGATATCCACAATACAGATGCCAAAAACCTGAAGATGGCGGTCATACAACAACAATCAGAACGAGAAACGTTGACATTAAAATCAACAACAGATGAATTGTGCCATATTCTTTACTGTTATTGAAAACATTTAAAGTGAACAGCAGCAATGAGGGTGTTTGGCATATTTTGAGTTTCCCAATTCACAGTTGCCATCCTTATGTTGTTGATCTCAGTGTTCACCTCGAAAATGGACAAAGTCTATTTCACAGCAGACACTGCACGAAATGTTGTTGCTGAAACAGTGCACACAACACTTACAGGTTTTTTTGCACTGTGTGAGGAAGATGTATTTGCCAAGACATTACTGTACGCAGAAATTCCAAAGTACTATACGTGGACTGCTACATCCAAGAAATTCTGACATAAGCAAGGCATGCGTGTTGAAGGCTATCAAAATCTGTATTTGTCTGACTCAATGGACCATACTTACACAACACATCCAAACAATGCTGAGTGTTATTACTTTAGAATGCCATTGGTTGATGTCAAAGGTCCTACTTAATTTGCAAATTTGAGCACAGCTGATGGCATAGAATGACAGACACACACAGAAACTTGACAAACTCTTCATTTGCTTGAAAATTAGCAACACTGGGAAACAACACAGATGCATATGCCACCTGTCATCCATGAGAAATTGGAACATTATTTGCAATTATTTTGCCACATGTTTGTCATTCAACCCAAGAGAACTGTGGGGAAAATTCAGAGATAATCTGAGTGAAGACATTTTTGATCATGTTCATACTGTTAACAATTACAATTCTATCGATTTTTCGGGCAATATTTTCAGGAAAGCTTTGATCGAAATTGAGGACGTGTGCTTAACCATCAACAACAAAGAAATCATTCATCTGGCATGATTGCACCACAGTGTTCTGCACTTGGCCTTTATGATCACAATTTAGTGAGAGAACAGTAGTACAATGTTAATGGTTTGTGTGGATTTGTTGAAGCAAACAAACAGCTACTGCCTGCAGAACAAAAATTGGCCTACGGGACGATTACGAATCCCATGTCAAATGGCAGAGGTGGTCTGTTCTTCCTTGACGCGCCTGGCGGCACTGGAAAAAAC
This sequence comes from Schistocerca americana, assembly GCF_021461395.2. NCBI lineage: Eukaryota > Metazoa > Arthropoda > Insecta > Orthoptera > Acrididae > Schistocerca > Schistocerca americana. Next base: position 714,744,669 of record NC_060130.1, read on the forward strand.
ATTTCTCGTCAGTCTGCCATTGACTCACATTCAATCACAAAATGAAATTATTTTGGCTCTTGCTTCATCCGGTACTGTGGCTACATTATTAGATGGCATTTGGCATTCAAATTGCCATTGTATATGCACTTCTCAGAAGCTCCAACATGTAGCATTTCAAAAGGATCTGGCATAACTGAAGTTATGAAACTTTGTAAGGTCATTGGTTGGGACAAATGCGCAATGGCTTATAAGAAATTACTTGAAGCACTTGATTGAACTCAAAGTTTTACAATCAAATGGACAACCATTCAATGGTGCTCTCATTTTATTATCTGGAGACTTTAGACGAACTCTTCCAGTGATACCTACACATCAACACCAGCTAATGAGTTCAATGATTGTCGTTAAGCATCACATCTCTGGAGAAATGTGCAGAAAATCACATTAAAGAACAATATGAGTGTACATTTGCAGTGCGATGGGTCGGCAGCTACATTTTCAAAAAAGCTACTGAACAATGATGAAGGAAAAGCACCAGTCGATGCTACCACAAAGTATTTAATTTCTATTGAACTTTTGCATCATTGTGTCATCCATCAAACAATTCATTCAAAAATTTTTTCCACAAAAGGCTTTCCGAACTTGCTACTTGGCACCAAGAAACATTGATATCAATGCAATCTACCACGTAATTCAAGGATTAGTGTTTAAGGGCGCACAACAGCGAGGTTATCAGCGCCCGTCGTAATTCAAAGACAAATTGCAGGTGATTCTGTTACCTACAAATTGATTGACAGCCTCGTGAATGCGGATAAGTTTTTACTTTTGTTGGATCTTCCTGCTGTGCAGCGCAGAACTTGTCACTCAAAGTCGGTGTGCCAATTACTCTCTTACAGAACATTAATCCATCTCAAATGTGTAATGGAACAAGACTCACTGCAAAGAAGCTGATGCCGAATGTCACTGAGGCAACTATTTTTAATCAAAAATCAAAAGAAGATGTGCTCAATTCTACGTGTTCCATCGTTCCCAACGATATGCCATTCGATTTCAAATGAGTGCATTTCCCCATTTTACTTGTATTCTCAATGGCCATCAACAAGGTACAAGGTCAGTCACTTCAAGTGTGTGGACTGAATCTAGAAAAGCCATGTTTTTCACATGGCCAGTTGTATGTTGCATGTTCACAAGTTGTGCAGTCAAGAAATTTATTTGTTTTTGCTGAAGACAGAAAAACAAAAAATATTGTGTCCCCTAAAGCACTTGAATAATTAAGGCAATAGAGTGCTGCAACGCTCAATGTTTGACCGGTCACGGCTCGCCTGCTGACGGGGGGACCGAGCTGCTCGTGTCGGGTCCCACACGACTCGACTCGACGTACTCGCCCTATGTCTGTTGTCCGGATTCCGGACACGTGGATAACCGAGCATGACTGGTCACCGCTGACGTCTCACCTTGCCTCGCCCCGGCTCGCTGCACTGTACTGTATACATCCAACGCCGCCCCCCCCCCCCCCTCTCTCTCTCTCTCTCTCTCTCTCTCTCTCTCTCTCTCTCTCTCTCTCTCTCTCTCTCACACACACACACACACACACACACACACACACACACACACAGTGTATTTATCTCTGTCTCTCTCTCTTTTAATACAAAAGTAACGTTTCCAAGAACGAGTACGTGACACAGCTAAATTCATAAAGCACTTGGAAACTAAAATGATATTTCAATACAATCGCGGATAGAAGATGAGTCTCATTTCCAAACAGAAGATATATTTTTCCTTTCATTAATAGGAAACATTAAATAAGTGCTGCCCCTGTAATCTAGAAGACAACCATCTACATAAAGAAACAATACAAAGAACATTAAACATTTTCAGACATAACTTGTCATACTTTTCACTTGTTTGCAACAGAAACAAAATTATAGTTATTGTTGAGCAGCAGTAAATCACTAACACGTTCCGGATTTAACAGGCTGCTGTGATTTGTTAGTAACATGCCAGCTTTACTAAAGCATCTTTCACTAGGTGCGCTTGTTGCTGGGATAGATAAAATACGTCTTGCAGCTGCAGCCAGGCATGGCAGATCTGTTTCATGTCTGCTCCACCACTTTAAGATGTCATCATCATCATCATCTCCGGGGTGCATTAAAATGTAGGGATCTACTTCATCTGCTACGGATGATCTGTTGTCCCTCCATTCCTTGAAACGATCTCTCTTTCTGGGTAGTGATGGCACAGTACTCTAAGGATGTATGACAATAAATAAAAGAGACAAGTAATACAGAACTTATGTGGAAATCATTTAAACATTCCCCTAAGGATGAGGTGCTTTACGTTAATGAAATATTATACGAATGATAACATTCCTGTTTCTCTATAATACACTATCCACTAACTATGCAGAAATGATTATGTTAATGATTGCATGTTTGTACCTGCGTAAGTAGCACACATTTGTCACACATTGTTAAGAATTTCCTGCTTTTCATTTATATCAAGCATATTAAGGTCACGGGAAGATGGCCAAAGAAACGTAGCAATTTTATGTCAGGAAGTGATCACAATCTTCTCACAAACGAAAGTCAAGGCTCGATTTTTAATCCTTTGTACCTCATGATAAAAATTACATACTTGTTAGCACACATTAATTACACTAGTTAATTATAAATCTATCGAATATCATAAAGAAACAGTGCTTTTAACTGCAGTAATCACTCACCTGACAGACAGTGTCATTGACATTGCAAATTTGTTGCAGTTTGTGAAACCAATGAAGAAGTAACTGGATTGTCGGTTCTTTTTCACCTTCTAATTCATCTGTGGCCTCTTTAAATGGTCTCAGAAAATGCGCAATTTTTCCTGCAAGCTTATTATCATAGCCTTGCAATCAGTAAGCGTAGTCCTTTTCCGTCAGCAAAGCACCAACTTCGTTATACTGAGTGTGTAAGGATTCCAGCATAGTGTACAAGCTGTTCCAGCATGTGCAGACCTCTTGTTTCAACGACGATTTCAAATATGAGCGGAGGCCACTTTTCTTATTGTACCTTACAATGCAGTTTGCAGTATTTATTGTTGATGCGATGCTCAGGGCATGATTTAACAAGAAGTTATCTTCATCGAAAGTATGGCTAAGTGATGTGTTTATACAATGGGCAGCACAAGGAATCCTTTCGTGATTTTCCAAAGCATTTATTACATTGGCACTCTGGTCGGAGACAAAAACAAAACTGTGCAACATGCTGGCGAAATGTCCCTATCAGCCATCCTCTCTTCAATTTCTTTTATAATATTTACTCCCGTCTCCTTAACGGCCAGGAATTTTGTTGTAAAACAAACATTGTTCACAAGAGACCAAAATGTGTTAATGTAATATCAACTGTCGCAGCACGTTTTATTAATAACTTCTGCAATAACAGAAGGCATTATGCTGTTTTGTATTGCATCACCTTGTTCTTTGACATGTCTGCTTATAGAAAAGGGATGTGGCATGACATGTGCCACGTTAATTTTCCCATAATGCGCACCTATATGTATTAATTCTTGCCTAGTTCTCTGAAACCTTCACCGGAAGCAGCATTAAAAGGTCTCATATCTTTAGCACACATTGCAACTCACGTCGCTGCAATACTATTTTTTATTACTGCCGGTATCCCTGAAGGAGCTGTATCTTTGTGAGCTTTCTTGCTAAATGAGTGGTTCCCGACTGGAAACACAATAATATGGAGCAGTTTATGCACGATACGTACCCAGTAGACACACTGTTTTCGTCTACAACCAACAGAAATTTACTCCATACTTGGCTTTTTAGACCGTCCCATTTCTTCAATGTGTAAAGATTGGTTTCAATCTTATGTCTTACTGCACTGGCTCCCTCGCGCAGCATCATTAAAGAGAGACACCACAAATGAGAAGCTCGTACTGGCTGCAGTCTCACACGGATAGTGACACGTGTAATGTGTTTGAAGTTATGTGCTACGTATTCGGTCACGGCGTCTATGCTCGGTCAATAAAACTAGTGTGGGCAGCCTATCCAGTTAGGGTGTGCTTGCCCCATCTCATATTTTGTGCTCGCTTACTTGGTCATGCAGGACTCTATAAGGCAACAAAATTAAATTGAGTTTCATTTATGCTTCTCCTTTATATATCATTCAATTTTGATACATGTATGCATTATCAACAATAAAATAAATATCATTCATCCTATCATTCCTAATTTAAAATGATAACTCTTTCAAATTTTGAACAATATTTCCATAATTAATTCTTCTGTGGCAACAACGCGCCGTGTACCAGCTAGTTTCCTATATACATAAATGGTCTGGCGGACAGGGTATGCAGCAGTCTACGGCTGTTCACTGAAAATGCTGTCGGGCACAGGAAGGTGTCATTGTTGACGTGATGAATGGCACCTAGCTCTAAATGTAGAAAAATTTAAGTTAACGCACACGAGTAAGAGAAACAAACCCATAATGTTTGAATACAGCATTATTAGTGTGTTGCTTAACACAGTTATGTCAATTAAATATATAAGTACAAAGTTACAAAGCAATATGAAGTGAAATTAGGACATAAGGATTGCAGTAGGGAAGGTGAATGATCGACTTTAGGAAGGTGGTGTTCACCTGTAGTGGAGACCGCTTATAGGACACTAGTGAGACCCATTAAAGGAAGACATCGAAGCAATTCAGAGACAAGTTGCTAGATTTGTACTGGTAGGTTCAAACAACACACAACCACTATGGAGATACTTTGGGAACTCACATGGGAATCACTGGAGGGAAGATGATATTCTTTTCAAGTAGAGCTATTGAGAAAATTAGTAGAAATAGCATTTGAGGCTGACAGCAGAAGAATTCTACTGCTGCTAATGTACAGACTGTGTAAAGACCATGAATATAAGATTAGAGAGATTACAGCTCATATGGGGTCATACAGACATTCGTTTTTCCCTCACCCTATTTGCGAGTAGAAAAGGAATGGAAAGGACTAGTAGTGGTACAGGGTACTCTCCGCCACGCACCATGTAGTGGCTTGTGGAGTATGTATGTAGATGTAGACCAGCATCCTGCTGGGCATCAGTTAAGGGTGACCTGCTAGGTGCCAGCCACACACACTGTCCGAGAGAGGCAGATTCATGCTGGCCTCCTGGCTGTAACTGTGAGCAGTTACCAGAGAGTCTTGGCTCTCTCTTGTTGGGATGCCAGGACATACTTCCACTCCATGGCCATCATCCCATGTGGAGCTGTTGGCCACTGACCTTGGGTGGATGGGTGGGCGGGTGGGTTGGGGTGTAACTATTTTGTCTTCAAGAGTGTCCTGGTACGGCAGCACACCACACTGCCACCATCCTGGCTGTGTGGACAATGCCTGCAGACCTCTGGATTGGTATCCTGCATTACTCCATTTCCTACTGAAGTTGCAATTCCTGACCACAGGCATGCAACTTGGACACAGCTGATCTGTGCGAGTCAGGAATTCTTGGCCGCATGCGCCACTCTGCGACCTTTGGTCAATGCCACGGAGAAGCTATTTGCACTGTACAAATCCCGAAGGTAAATGTATTTACAGTCAATACTGTTTCACTGACACCCTCTGACCACACTCCCGTATTCAGAGCTTGGCATCCTGTGCCTGTAGAGACCATAGCTTCATGGGTCTCCACAACTGGTGTCAGAATTGGTCGTCACCTCAGGGCCTCGGTGGCAGTCGGACCACACCTGTAGCATCAGCTGTGACCACCTGTCGGGACTTGTAGTTTGAGGCAATGCAGTCCAGTGAGTGATCACTTTTCTGTGGATTTCGTGTACTAAGGACAAAGCATCAACAGCACCTTCAAAGTGTCATTTCTTAAGCCACAGACTTGTCACCATTTATGAATAATTTCAGATAAACGTATTTAATGCTAGTGAGGCTTAGATTCTGTAAGTTGTCATGGCACAAGTTGCTGTGCACTAAAGTAGTGTCAGATAGATATGACATTTGTAGATGATTTGGGCATTTGGCAAAGGACTGTTTTGAATCCTGTTGGGCCTTGATTTGGTGTAAAAACTAGTATATTTTATTTTTTGTGTGGATTATAAGTGCAGTTTTTCCCAATTTTTCTTTTCTTGTAATGGCAGTTGTAGAATACACAGAATACCTAACACACATACAGCTACTACAGCTGAGTCTGTTGCCACATTACTGGAACAAATAACCAAGTTATTGGCAGTTAATTCTTGGATGAAAGAATACAATGAGGAATTACACAGGCAATTAATAGCATTGCAAGCAATGTAACAGCTGATAAAATGGGGGTCATGGGAAGTAAAATCAGTGTTGGGTGTACCACCATTCTGTGAATCCATTAGCAGCAGACTTGATACTGTGAACTCATATGCTACGGATCAGTTCCCTTGATAACACACCATCAGGTAAAGGGAAGTTAGTTTGGATTACTGTAGGTACCAGTTTATCACAAGAAATATTGCCTGTGAGGGAACCACTAAAGAGTAATGAAAAATTAGATAAACTGTGTTGCTTTGTGCACAGAAGTGTGTTGTGCATTGGTAAAATGGTATAAATGGTGAGTTTACTTTTCCTGTTAGCCTAGATAATTTTGGCATGGATGAGGTTAATCTGCCAAAGGGTTTAATGAGTGCCACTTTGGAAGTTTTGGATACACTGGTAGGTCTTGTGATGATCAAAGCCACAAGCAAACCATCAGGGCATCTGCATTACGCAAAAAAGTGAATCACTTACAAGGCAGTGATCGACAAGCAATGGAAGTTTTATGCTACACTTCATGCATTTGTTTAACACAGATGGCACATTAACCAGCAACCCCTGTTGCACAACATTGTATAACCATGGTCAATAATACTCTGGTCTATAGAAAGCCATGCCATGTCCCACAGTATCTCCATCCTCTAATGGAAGAGTTCATAGATCTGCAACTAGCAGAAGAAATAATAGAACATAGTGATAGTTCATGGGATGCAAGTAAGGCCATTGTTCCGAACAAAATCACCAGATGGTACTACAAAATACAGATTCTGTTGTGATTACCGATCCTGAACATGAAAGCTGTCGCTGATGCATATCCCATCCACAGTATTACAGAGGTGTTGGATAACTTACACCAATGCAAATAGTTTTCTACGGTGGATCTAAGCAGCAGATGTCACCAACTAGAAGTAGTTCCAATGGACAGACTGAAAACTGCCTTTGAAACACCATGGGGCATTATAAGTATCACAGAATGTCACTTGGACTCAATAATGCACCAGCTACGTTTCAGAGATTGTTAGTTGGAGTACTTCGTGGATTAAAGCCTAAGTAGTGTATGGTATACTTGGATGACATAATAATATTCTTGAAAGATAAGGAAGAATACTCGAGATGTTTAGAATATTATAACTCAAACTACAAACAGCACATGTGAAGCTCAGTGTGGATAAATACCATTCCGTAAGGAACAGAAGTTAACCACCTCAGACCTGTAATTGTGGAGAAGGTGTTAAAACCAATTCCCAATTAGTGTCAGCAGTCCGCGACTTCTAGACACCACAAACAACAAAGCAACTACACAAATCAAAAAAAGTTTTGCATCACCTCAGTTCCTAGAGTTTCGGAACCTGTACAGAAAATTGGAACAGAGAACAACATAAACATCATTTCCGCCATTTTCATTGCTCATGCAAACCACACCTTGCATGTTGTACCACCATACAGTGAGACCTTCAGAGGTGGTGGTCCAGACTGCTGTACACAGCGGTACCTCTAATACCCAGTAGCACATCCTCATGCACTGGTGCATGCCTGTATTCATTGTGGCATACTATCCACAAGTTCTTCAAGACACTGTTGATCCAGATTGGTCCACCCCTCAACAGTGATTCGGCGCAGATCTCAGAGTGGTTGGTGAGTCATATTGACCATAAACAGCTCTTTTCAATCCATCCCAGGCATGTTCGATTGGGTTCATGTCTGGAGAACATGCTGGCCACTAGAGATGAGCAATGTCATTATCCTGAAGGAAGTCATTCACAAGATCTGCGTGTGGGGGCGTGAACTGTCATCCATGTAGACGAAGGCCTCACCAATATGCTGCCGATATGGTTGCACTATCGGCCGGAGGATGGCATTCACATATCGTACAGCCATTATGTGCCTTCCATGACCACCAGCGGCATACATCGGCCCCACATAATGCCACCCCAAAACAGCAGGGAACCTCCACCTTGCTGCACTCACTAGACTGTGTGTCTAAGGCGTTCAGCTTGCCCGGGTTGCCTCCAAACACATCTCCGACGATTGCCTGGTTGAAGGCATATGCGACACTCAATGGTGAAGAGAATGCGATGCCAATCCTGAGCGGTCCATTCGGTATGTTGTTGCGCCCATCTGTACTGCGCTGCATGGTGTTGTGGTGCAAAGATGGACCTCGGCATGGATGTCGGGAGTGAAGTTGCACATCATGCAGCCTATTGTGCACAGCTTGAGTCGTAATACGACGTCCTGTGGCTGCACGAAAAGCATTATTCAACATGGTGGCATTACTGACAGGGTTTCTCTGAGCCATAATCCATAGGCAGTGGTCATCCACTACGCTAGTAGCCCTTGGGCAGCCTGGGTGAGGCATGAGATTGACAGTTCCTGTCTCTCTGTATCTCCTCCATGTCCGAACAACATCACTTTGGTTCATTCCGAGACGACTGGACACTTCCCTTGTTGAGAGCCCTTCCTGGCACAAAGTAACAATGGGGACACGATTGAACCACGGCATTGACTGTCTAGGCATGGTTGAACTACAGACAACACGAGCCATGTACCTCATTTCTCATGGAACGACTGGAACAGATCGGCAGTCGGACCCCCTCCATCTAATAGGCGCTGCTCATGCAGGGCCGTTTACATCTTTGGACATGTTTAGTGGCATCTCTGAACAGACAAAGGGACTGTGTTTGTGATACAATATCCACAGTCAACATCCGTCTTCAGGAGTTCTGGGAACCGTGGTGATGCAAAACCTTTTTTTGATGTGTGTACAATCATTCATTGGACTATGTAATTAATATTGAAAATTCATTTGGTATTCTGCAGAAATCACAGAACCACTGAATTGTTTATTAAGGATAAATGTACAATTTTGAGTGGTCAGCAGTGTCACACAGCATTTGAGGCATTGACAAAAGTGTCAATATCAGATCCAGTACTGATATTTCCTGACTCAGAGGAAGAGTTCAACTTGCCATGTGGTGCCAGCAATGGTGTGATTGGTTGTATTCTAAGTCAAAACATAGATGGTAAACAACACCCAGTAGCTTCTGTGTCGAGACAACTAAACTGGGTGGAGTGGGACTACTCAACTACAGAAAAGGAGATGTTAGCACTTATCTGCATGGTCAGAAATTTAAGTTAGTAACAGATCATGCATTGCTCAAATGGTAGTTGATATTAAAAGATCTTTCTAGTAGGCTGGCCAGATAGGCACTTAAATTGAGTGAATTCAACTGTCAAGTTGTTCATAAACAAGGTAGAAAGTATACAAATGTAGATACATTAAACAGGAAACTCTGAGTGCTCCAAGCACTAGGAAAACCTGTTATTGAATGGCTGAACGCATAAACATATTCAGGTCACAGTCACAGCTCATGACACAAGATGGCTTACGGATCAAAATGTTATGGACTACGCACGGTGGTTCTGGCGGTGTTCATGGATAGGATTTTGCAACAGGTGCATGTCCACATGTTAGTGGGTCACAGTGGTCGCTGAATGATGGATAGACAAATTTCTGAGAAGTTCTGGTGGAAGACCAGGAGACATAATGTAGAACTTTACATGAAAAACTGCCTATCTTGTGCACAGAGGGCTGACCTTGGTCACCAAGACATTCCATTACAAAGATTGCCAGAGGCATGTAAACCTTTCAAAATGGTTGGGCTGGATATTTTAGGGCTGTTTAATATAACACCAGCAGGGAGTAAGTATATAAAAGCAATAACACACATTTTTCATGATACATAGCAATTCTGAACCAAAATGCTAACACAGTAGCACAAGAAATGCTAAATAGTTGGATACTCAAGTTTGGTGTACATCATAATCACTGATCAGAGTATGAATTTAGTATCAGATCTAATGAAAGAGATGTGTCATGTACTTCACATCTGAAAACTCCATATTGAAACAAGCTCTTTTCAGCTACAAGAAAATGGGCGAAGAGGGCAAGTGCAAAAAACCATTTCTAAAATTTTAAGCCACTACATGAATAGCCACCACAATGACTGGAACACATACCTCGAGTTCATAGTCTTGGCGTACAACTGCAAAGTCCATACTAGTACCAATCTTTCACCATACGAGGTTGTTTATGGCAGACAGATTCCATTTCCCTTTGAAATGATACAGCCAAACTTGAAACTAATAGTGAATCAGTAAAGGAATTTGTAAAACATTTACAGGAAGTTTGGCAAAGAGTGAAGTGAGCCAATACAAAAGCCTTAAAATGTCAGGTACAGGATGGGGGGCAACATGTAGGGAAACTGCCACAGTATAGAAATGGTCTGTGAGTACTGTTAACAAACCTCTATATGCCGGAAGTTAAAACTAAGACTTTTTAACCAAGTACCGCAGTCCACATCAAATCACTAAAATGACTTAACCAGTATGTGTTAAGTTACAACTGCTGATGAAAACATCTACTGTTCATGAGAACAGAATCACAAGTCACTCAAAGAAGCTGTGGATGCACTGTTGCAAGTCCCATTAGCTGTATCAGTACCAACAAAAAAAAGTCTGGTAAAGTTAGGAAATGGTTACCTAGTGATGATACAGTTGCAAACTCTGTACCTCAAGCACTCAGATAACAGAATGAGTAGTTTCTGATCAGGTCCTTATGTTGTTTGTAGAGTTATTGTGTAGATTTGTTGTCTTTATTTTGTGAAGTGTTGCTATAAATTTATTGGTGAGATATGTATCAAGGGGTTTGGAAGTCAGTTTTTTTCATTATTTGTCAATAAGTAGGGTAGAAGTGATTTTTATAGTTTTCCGCCCCTCGTGTGTATGCATTTTCAGATGAGGGAAGGAACTGATAAAGGTTTCTTTCTCTTATGTGGCACGCCAACTTGGACATCCATGAGAACTGTCGAATACAGTTCACAACCAGAGTCTACATTCTGGAATATTGTTCTTCTGGCAGGCAGATTCAATGTGAACTAGCCAACAGTCGATGTTGATATTAACTTTTGATGTATGGGAAGCAAAGTATGAGGTTCGCAGGTTACAAGATGTATTCTCAGACTTACACAAGGAAATGCAGAGAGAGGAAGTTCCAAAGGAAATACATGATGAGTATCAAGAGTTGAGATTCTTGTACGGGAAATTGGGAATACAGCTGAATCAATTAACAGGAGTAGTACCACAGACATTAGTACGAAGAAGAGGAGAGTTGGACACAGGAAGGTTTTTACTGAAAATAGTGTTTTTTATAGCAGGCAATGAAGACATACAAAATCTGAACAACAAAGTGGGACAAATACAGGTAATAGCAGACACCACTAAAACACAGCTGTCAAACCAGGAATAGAGTGTGTTAAGTAATACAGAGATGGTACAGGAGCTGACTATGAAATTAATGCAGTACACAAGAAATACTATGCCAACAATAAAAAACAACCTAAAGAGAGCACAGACTCGGTTAAGTGTGCTGAACAGACAAATGACCATAGCTAGGATGTTGTGAACTTTGGTGAATAGCCTGAACATTGGAAGAATAGAAGTATCAATTCTGTAAGAAGTTGTTTATGATGCAATACACAGGCATCTAAGTTCTGCAACAATTCTTAGCAGGACTATACAAGGCAAAAAAGGAATTTCCTGCAGAACTACGACATCGTAGAATTAACTGAGAAGAACTCAGCACTATTCTATCATATGGCAACAGCTGAATTCAGTACTGATAGAGCAAAACTACATATATCAATCCAAGTTTTGACAGTGAAGGCATGATACCACTGTTTTACAGTTCACCCACATCCAACAGAGTGAGGAACTATAGGCAAATGGATACAAGTACAAACTCAAGAAGTGTTGACAATTTGCCCAACCAGAGTAACACAGACTAATGCACAAGCGTGTGAGGTACGGCTATTTTTAAGGAAAATGGAATGACAGTGCCAGAGAGAAGTGCTGTGCCCACAATCTCATTTACAGAGAGTGGGGCACATTGGATTAATTCAGTTTTCCTAACAGAAACTGTAATTGTAAACTGTTACATGAACAGAAAATCCAGAGCCCTGACAAAAGTAGAACTAAGAAACAGTAGTACAACGATAAATGGTACAACTTTTACACATACTAGATGAACTTACAGCATCACAGAGAGGAAGAATTTCTGCAGAACGAATGTTCCAGCAAGTCCAGCAATACCGCGGCAAGCATTATGAAAACATCATGACTGTAATCATTACAACTACCAATGTTGGCATGGTTCCGCTAGCAGTTTGTGTATACTACTCATTCTTTGACATAAAACTGCCTGCCTCCTTGAGTTACCAGTACTTCAGATACCTGTCGAGTGGCTTACTAATAAAAATAAGGACCAGAAAGTGCCACATAACAAAATTATGAATTTGTATCAGCATATAAGGAGTCAATAGAGACAATATAGAATTAAAAATCAAAACAAGGATTTTGTGAATCAGCCTTCATAAACATCTACATAGTGAAATCTGTACAGAGGTACCATCTTATGCTAACTCGTTTATGGACACCCTAGAGGAATCCTTTCTATTCCTGAGCAAAACTAAAACCTCTTGTCTGATTTCATTAAGGACATCTTTATGATTTGATAAGGGCTGTCTCTGGCCTTTCTACATCTACATCTACGCGATTACTCTGCTATTCACAATAAAGTGCCTGGCAGAGGGTTCAATGAAACACCTTCAAGCTGTCCCTCTACCGTTCCACTCTTCAACGGCACGCAGGAAAAACGAGCACTTTAATTTTTCTGTGTGAGCCCTGATCTCTCTTATTTTATCGTGATGATCATTTCTCTCTATGTAGGTGGGTGCCAACAGAATGAGAAGATCCCGTCACAACAAAAAACGCCTTTGTTTTAATGACTGCCACTCCAATTCATGTATCATGTCTGTGGCACTATCTCCCCTACTTCACGATAATACAAAACGAGCTGCCCTTCTTTGTAATTTTTCGATGTCATCCGTCAGTCCCACCTGATGCGGATCCCACACCACACAGCAATACTCCAGAATAGGGCCGACAAGTGTGGTGTAAGCAGTCTCTTTAGTAGACCTGTTGCACCTTCTAACTATTCTGCCAATGAATCGCAGTCTTTGGTTTTCTCTACCCACAATATTATCTATGTGATCATTCCAATTTAGGTTATTTGTAATTATAATCCCTAAGTATTTAGATTAATTTACAGCCTTCAGATTTGTGTGACTTATCACATAATCGAAATTTAGCTGATTTCTTTTAGTACTCATGTGAATAACTTCACACTTTTCCTTATTCAGGATCAATTGCCACTTATCACACCATACAGATATATTTTCTAAATCATTCTGCAAGTAGTTTTGATCATCTGATGACCTTTACAAGATGGTAAATGACAGCATCATCTGCAAACAATCTAAGACGGCTACTCAGATTGTCTCCTATGTCGTTAATATAGATCAGGAACAATAGAGGACCTATAACACTGCCTTGGGGAACGCCGAATATTACTTCTGTTTTACTCGATGACTTTCTGTCTATTACTACGAACTGTGACCTTTCTGACAGGAAATCATGAATCCAGTCGCACTCCGTAGGCATGCAGTTTGGTTAGAAGACGCCTGTGAGGAACGGTGTCGAAAGCCTTCTGGAAATCTAAAAATATGGAATCAATTTGACATCCCCTGTGGATAGCACTTATTACTTCATGAATATAAAGAGCTAGTTGTGTTTCACAAGAACAATATTTTCTGAATCCGTCCTGACTATGTGTCAATAAATCATTTTCTTCAAGGTACTTCATAATGTTTGAATACAGTATACGTTCCAAAATCCTAATGCAAATCAACGTTAGTGATATAGTCCTGTAATTCAGCAGATTACTCCTACATCCCTTTTTGGATATTGATGTGACTTGAACAACTTTCCAGTCTTTAGGTATGGATCTTTCTGTGAGCGAGTGGTTGTATATAATTGCTAAATATGGAGCTATTTTATCAGCATACTCTGAGAGGAACCTGACTGGTATACAATCTGGACAGGAGGCCTTGCCTTTATCAAGTGATTTAAGCAGCTTTGTTACACCGAGGATATCTACTTCTATGTTTCTCATCTTGGCAGTTGTTCTCGATTGGAATTCAGGAATATTTACTTCATCTACTTTGGTGAAGGAGCTTCAGAAAACCATGCTTAATAACTCTGTTTTAGTGGCACTGTCATCAGTGACTTCACCGTTGCTATCGCGCAGTGAAGGTATTGATTGGGTCTTGCCACTGGTGTGCTTTATGTATGACCAGAATCACTTTGGGTTTTCTGCCAGATTTCGAGACAGAATTTCATTGTGGAAATTATTAAAAGCATCTCGCCCAGTCCCTTCCACACAGCCCTCGCCACCCGTGTAGCCGCCTCCTGTGTGTAGTGGACTTCTGATCTATTAAGTGGAACCGGAAACCCACCACCCGATGGCGCAAGTCAAGGAATCTGCAGCCTACACGGTCACAGAACTGCCTGAGCCTCTGATTCAGAACCTCCACTTGGCTTTGCACCAAAGGACCACAGTCGGTTCTATCGACGATGCTGCAGATGGTGAGCTCTGCCTTAATCTCGGAAGCAAGACTGCCAGTCTTCACCACTTCCGCTAGCCGCCCGAAACTGGACAGAATCTGCTCTGATCCAAAGCGACACACGTCATTGGTACCGACATGAGAAACCACCTGCAGCTGGCTGCACCCTGTACTCTTCATGGCGTCCAGAAGCACCCTTTCCACATCCAGAATGACTCCCCCTGGTATGCACACGGAGTGCACACTGGCTTCCTTCCCCTCCTTGGCAGCCATGTTTCTAAGGGGCCCCATTACGCGCCTAACGTTGGAGATCCCAACTACCAGCAAACCCAACCTCTGTGAATGCCCAGGTCTTGCGGGCCGCGGAGCTTCCTCTGGCACAGGGTGGATGACTGCATCTGGCTTAGAGACATCGTCAGCCACAGATAATGCCCGAAACCTGTTCATCAAACAAACCAGGGAAGCCCTATGATCGGCCCCTCGGAGAGTTTTTCACTGCCTGCCGGACTTTGGAATGATCTCCCACTTGGCCATGGGTGAGGGTCAACCTCAGTACAGGCAGTACCCGAGGCAGCCACAGCAGTGGACCAAACGGGGGACACGCGGGACATGCTCAACGTCCTTCGCATCCCCGCATTCGATCCCCCACAGTGACGCCCCTTGCCAGCAGCCTCAAGCTGTGTGACGAAAGCCAAAGCAGCCTGGAACTGTGAGTGAAGGGTCGCAAACTCAGCTCGCATATGTACACAACAATCACAGTTCCTATCCATTACTACAGTCGCTCCTGTTTGAAGCTTGTAAAAATATGTAACAAGTGAACGGTGTACTCGCCTTATTAGTAGCAGGAACTAGCGGTGCTGCTCTCGCTGACGGTCTAACCGACACTTTTCCTCCAAAACTTCAATATTTACTCCCAAATTCACTTCACATTGTCTTTCTCAAGGAGCTCCCTTAATCTCTGTCTCACAGACGGCACCACAAAAACCTGTGTTCATATCAAATGCACCAGCCACCAACAATACATGGAAAAATATTTCTTTTCACATATCTTCCTGCTACACCAACACAGCCACCCCCACTAGAACAAGTCAATGCTCAATCATCCACTTATCACCCCACCCTTGAAAATGTCAACCACATCCTTCATCAATACTTTGATTACCTCTCAACATGACCCAAGGTAAGGAACAACATACCCAAAAGAACAATCCTCATTACCCAATGTAGTGTTCAGCCACCCACACAAAATACACAATATCATGACCCATAAACCTGCACTACATGGTTCATTCTCCTGAAGACAACCTGCACAAAAGATCTTTTGCATACACTCACCCATCATACTAGAACCCTGCAAGAATGTGGCCTGTGGCCCACATGTGCTTGCAATGTGCAAATGAGAGCACGAATACGCTACGCTAACACTGGTGAAAGTTGCCGAAGATTACTGATGTTATTACAGCCACATGAGTGGATGTACATCAGCTGCTTGTTTGCAGCCACATGGATTTCATGCACCTGCACTCATTCTCACATGGACTGGAAGTCTGCAGTGTATGCATGTGTGATGTGATTTACTTACCACTGAACTTGGGTGAAACTTATGTGCATGACAAATAACAAATACAGATATAAATTATTATTCATTATTCATGAATAACAAATAATATTCGAAACATTATTCACTTACACAAATAAAAACATTTATTTGTCATCTGTGAATAAAATGTGTTAAGGAAAGTACATAAATTTGAAATCCAGTGCGATTTATTGCTCCTGTGCTTTGTAATTTATTTAACAAACATACTTTTTGTTTCTTTTAAATTAGTTTTCAACTAAAAATAACTGTTTTCAAACATCACATCATAAACTTTCTTCGATTTTTGGAGATTTGCCATTGTGGCACTAAAGAAAATACGTTCTACACATTTAATGCACACCTGAATTCCTCCTTAATCACGATAACGATATATGTCTTCTAACTCAGAATCTTCATCAGCAAAAACTGAGAAATAATCCTTCCTGCTGTTGTGATTCTACTTTAACTTCACTTGTCAAATCACATTCCAAATAAAATCTCATGTTTATGCCATGATATCACTCAAAACTTGTGACCGATTTGCTCTGATATTTCTTTGGCTGTTATGTCTCTGTATGTTGTTGAAAGGCACCCTTGGCCACAAACAGCAATCAGCAATACGGGTGAAATGTGGTACTTGTTTCTAAATCATGGATAACACACTGCTGCAATAATTGCTTTGGTTTAGAAAGACAAGAATTGTCTTTCAATTGTCTTCTGGAACTTTCATTACACAAAAGCTGCAAGTGTGCTGCAATTTTATGAACTTTTATGGACCTAATCCCAGTGTCTCTTTCTATATTTTTGAATCTAAAAGCCTATAATTGAGTAGATGCCTGTCGGATCAAAAAACTATTCCATGTTCTAATGGCAAGCTTGCTCAGAGTTCACTCATTTTGTAGCACTACAAACACGAATGAATTGAGTAATTATACCAAGTAGACATGTATATCTGATAGTCTTAGCAGTCTAAGAAAAGTGTTGAAGATTATGAATTTTTGTTGGCTGTGTTCTCATCATTGGCGGCTTACATAGTTCTTGCACATGTTAGCAATGGGAGGTGGAGACATACTGGCAGGCGCAGACACAGTTGAATGGGGCCGAGTTGGTCCTGTAATAAGGCTGTAACACACTCAGCAGCTCATCTGCAATAGCCAGGCTGCGACAGCCAATAAAACGACGACGTTACATTGCAGCCTGCACACTGGGCAGCTGTGGTTTCCTGACTACGCTACAAATCAAGTAAAGCTGTGCTCTACTCGAAGGTTTGTTCCAGCACTGCAGTGCATTACTGTGCACAGTCGTGCGCACTTAGACTTCTTCCCAAAACCAAATAGACTTATAGAGCCAATTAGAGGGGGTTCTACATTTCAACATGTACTGCGGAATACGGTGCAACTTGACTTGTAATTACTGCCATTTTCATAGGTGGAAAAAGCGATAAGTAACAGAGGAAATCTTAGGACCAACTGGGGATAGGCCCCTATGGCCTTAGTTTTGTAGTTTGGAATTTAAGCCAATGAGCCACAAAGACACACTTCTAGACTAATCATTAATAAGTTATTTATCAAGCAGAAACTGCACTGGGCCAAGGAAAAAAATACTACAAGAAGTAAACAAAGAAAATATGATGGCATTACACGTTATTCGTTATTTATGTCACAAATAATTTATTGGTGAATAAATCTGGTTAAATGATCTACATATTCAAATAATTATCCAGGTCGAAATTTATTCGAATGGTACCCATCTCTTCTCATCACTACATCTTACACTTCCTTTCTCTTTCTGTACATATTATCAGCTGTAATGAGTGCTGGATTGAGTTACGAAAGCTAGTGAAGCTGGATTTAAGTTTTGTTGCTAATTACAAACACGGATGACAATTAAAGTCTGTTGTTACGCTCCTCAACATAAATCTTTTTAATTTGTTCTGTTCAAAATATGTCTCGGTGTCGCCGCAATTTTAGCAGCTAACTCAAAGGGAGCATTATTTCATCAGCTATTCTTTCACACAAATATAAAGTTCTATAGCTGAAACAATGGCCTTCAATATTATTCAATATTTGATTATCAATTTAAATTTCATTACAATGTGGTCACAATTCATGAATCTCAGGTATACAGCAGACAGCTCCTCCACAGAAAAAATGGAAAATTGACAGCTAAAAAGAAATTCTAATTCTGAACGCATTTGTTCACTTGCCAGTCCCATTAGTGCCGATACGTTGTGATAAAGCTTTACCGGCGTGACAAGGCCACATGCCTGTTGCCTCCCTCCTCACACACACTGTGTGTGGGCCACCTGCACATGTGTCAATTTGCTCTAGACAAATCATAGAAAATACCTGTGATATACACTCATCCACGTGCCCCTGTGCCATGCATGTCTGTGTGTGCACGTATGCACCAGCACGGCTCTAACGCTTGTAACAATTCTGTGCTCTTACGAGTTTCTATGAACCACACGTCAATCAGCTATCACTTGCCTGTAGCTATTTCTCATTTTTGGTTACTCTTTTTATCCAAGAATTCCCATTATTGAAACACCAAATAAGATGTCTACCAACAGTGACTACTAAAGTATGTGCCAACACTACTACAAAAGTGTGTTTCAGGCAAGACTCATGGCTTTACAAATTTACAACTTGAAGTAATGATTAGTATATGCTTTATGGTTTATTAACTGCCACATGCAATGCCCAATGCTTACCTATGTCCTGGTCAACATCACTGTTACTTCTGAGAACTTGAACGCCATCCTGAAATTCAATGTTCCA
The DNA here is from genome assembly GCF_021461395.2 of Schistocerca americana. Taxonomy (NCBI): domain Eukaryota; kingdom Metazoa; phylum Arthropoda; class Insecta; order Orthoptera; family Acrididae; genus Schistocerca; species Schistocerca americana. Next base: position 714,763,799 of record NC_060130.1, read on the forward strand.
CTTAGAGAACCATCAAAACACTTAAAAGAAACATTTATGACTTAACTTATAGAACACATACAGAAATTCTGATACCTAAAAATAAGATACTGCTTAAAACACACACACGACATTAACTGTAGTAATCAGTCTCTGGCAATTTTTTTTTTTCCAGTTTCACTACAGTGAACTACTGAGTGTTGCTGTATTTGATCTACACCCTATCAATTTCTTCATTGGTGATAATGACATAACATTATCTTTGGAATATCCCTTATTTTTGTAACAAATAAACAGCGATTTTTGTATGGAATATGTTTTGCTTTTTATTGTGAAAGCATTGTTAGTGGCAAGTTTAGTTCTTCCTCTTTCCTGTTTCCAGCAAATAAGTAACACTTATGAGAAGCAGTAGCAATAAAAACTAAGAACAACATTTATCACAATAAACAACAGGTTTGATACAAAATTGTGTGTAATCAACACAAAAGAAATACACACTGTAAAAATAACAGCATACCATAAGCTAAGCCTATTTTGCATCCTGTTTCCTATACATTACATTTCCAAAAGCACAGAATAAAAGTCTTACACTTTTGTCGCAATGACACTACCCCCATTGAGCTGAAATTTTACACTCATGCTGGCAATAGCAATTATACTGCAAAAGACTCAAACTCACTACATACTCTCTTTGAAAATATTCACTCACATCTGGTAATTTAATACAACTAGTTGTTTCATGCTGTCTATTACCTGTTAATATTGGACTTCACGATATAACTGAGTAAAAACAAAACTTATTAACTATTTCTTTCAATCCGACATAGTGACTTAATTTAGTGTTTTGGAAAATTAGTTGCTTTCAAATAATCATTATCGTGGGCTTCAACTCTTTACACAAGTGATAAAAGTCAGTCTGTAATATTTTATTACACCACAATTGTTCTTCAGCACCCAAACTTTAATGTTTAACTACTATTTTCCAACAATTTTGGAACATAAAGGAATAATGCTAATCAACAAAAGAAAGCGTAAGGCCCACTCCCCACTCAGTCTAACTGGTTTGATGCAGCCCGCCACGAAACTGTGCTAACCTCTTCGTCTCGGAGCAGCACTTGCAACCTACGTCTTCAATTATTTGCTGGACGTATTCCAATCTCTGTCTTCCTCTACTGTTTTTGCCCTCTACAGCTCCCTCTAGTACCATGGAAGTCATTCCCTCATCTCTTAACAGATGTCCTATCATCCTGTCCCTTCTCCTTATCAGTGTTTTCCACACATTCCTTTCCTCTCCGATTCTGCGTAGAACCTCCTCATTCCATACCTTATCAGTCTACCTAATTTTTAACATTCATCTGTAGCACCGCATCTCAAATGCTTCAGTTCTCTTCTGTTCTGGCTTTCCCACAGTCCATGTTTCACTACCATACAATGCTGTACTCCAGACGTACATTCTCAGAAATTTCTTTCTCAAATTATGGCCGATATTTGATATTCATAGACTTCTAGTGGCCAGGAATGCCTTTTTTGCCATAGCTAGTCTGCTTTTGATGTCCTCCTTGCTCCGTCGACTACAGGTTATTTTGCTGCCTAGGTAGCAGAATTCCTTAACTGGATCTACTTCATGACCATCAATCCTGATGGTAAGTTTCTCGCTGTTCTCATTTCTACTACTTCTCATTACCTTTGTCTTTCTCCAATTTACTCTCAATTCATACTGTGTACTCATTAGACTGTTCATTCTGTTCAGCACATAATGTAATTCTTCTTCACTTTCACTCAGGATAGCAATGTCGTCAGCAAATCATATCACTGAGATCCTTTCACCTTGAATTTTAATTCCAATCTTGAACCTTTCTTTTATTTCCATCATTGCTTACTTGATGTACAGATTGAGCAGTAGGGGCGAAAGGCTGCATCCTTGTCTTACACCCTTTTTAATATGAGCACATCATTCCTGGTCATCCACTCTTATTATTCCCTCTTGGCTATTGTACATATTGTATATGACCCGTATCTCCCTATAGCTTACCCCTACTTTTTTCAGAATTTCGAACATCTTGCACCGTTTTACATTGTCAAATGCCTTTTCCAGGTTGACAAATCCTTTGAATGTGTCTTGATTTTTCTTTAGCCTTGCTTCCATTATTAACCGCAATGTCAGAACTGCCTCTCTTGTGCCTTTACTTTTCCTCTAGCCAAACTGATCGACATCTAGTGCAGTCTCAATTTTCTTTTCCATTCTTCTGTATATTATTCTTGTAAGCAACTTGGATGCATGAGCTGTCAAGCTGATTGTGCGATAATTCTAGCACTTGTCAGCTCTTGCCGTCTTCGGAATTGTGTGGATGATGCTTTTCTGAAAGTCAAGATGGTATGTCGCCACTCATACGTTCGTCACACCAACGTGTGTCATTTTGTTGCCACTTCCCCCAATGATTTTAGACATTCTGATGGAATGTTACCTATCCCTTCTGCCTTATTTGACCTTAAGTCCTCCAAAACTCTTTTTAAATTCTGATTCTAATACTGGATCCTCTCTCTCTTCTAAATCGACTCCTGTTTCTTCTTCTATCACATCAGACAAATCTTCCCCCTCATAGAGGCTTTCATTCAATGTATTCTTTCCACCTATTAGCTCTCACCTCTGCATTTAACAGTGGAATTCCCATTGCACTCTTAATGTTACAACCCTTGCTTTTAATGTCACTGAAGGTTGTTTTGACTTTCCTGTATGCTGAGTCTGTCCCTCCGACTATCATTTCTTTTTCAATGTCTTCACATTTTTCCTGCAGCTTAGCTTCCCCGCATTTCCTATTTATTTCATTTCTCCCCGACTTGTATTTCTGTATTCCTGAGTTTCCCGGAACATTTTTGTACTTCCACCTTTCATCAATCAACTGAAGTATGTCTTCTGTTATCCATGGTTTCTTGGCAGTTACCTTCTTTCTACCTATGTTTTCTTTCCCAACTTCTGTGATGGCCCTTTTCAGAGATGTCCATTCCTCTTCAACTATAATGCCTACTGAGCTATTCCTTATTGCTGTATCTATAGCATTAGAGAACTTCAAGTGTATCTCATCATTCCTTAGTACTTCTGTATCCCACTTCTTTGCATATTGATTCTCCCTGACTAACGTCTTAAACCTCAGCCTACTCTTCATCACTACTATATTGTGATTTGAGTCTATATCTGCTCCTGGGTATGTCTTACTATCCAGAACCTCTGTCTGACCATGATGTAATCTAACTGAAATCTTCCCATATCACCCAGCCTTTTCCAAGTATACCTCCTCCTCTTGTGATTCTTGAACACGGTATTCGCTATTACTAGCTGAAACTTGTTAAAGAACTCTTAGTCTTTCTCCACTCTCATTCCTTGTCCCAAGCCCGTATTCTCCTGTAACCTTTTCTTCTACTCTTATCCCTACAACTGCATTCCAGTCCCCCATGACTATTAGATTTTCATTCCCCTTTACATACTGTATTACCCTTTCAATATCTTCATACACTTTCTGTATCTCTTCGAATTCAGCTTGTGATGTCAGCATGTATACCTGAACTATCGTTGTCGGTGTTGGTTTACTGTCGATTTTGATGAGAACAATCCTGTCACTGAACTGTTCAACAGGAACACACTCTTTGCTCAACCTTCCTATTCATAATGAATCCTACTCCTGTTGTACCATTTTCTGCTGCTGTTGATATTACCCTATACTCATCTGACCAGAAATACTTGTCTTCTTTCCACTTCACTTCACTGACCCCTACTATATTTAGATTGAGCCTTTGCATTTCCATTTTCAGATTTTCTAATTTTCCTACCATGTTCAAGCTTCTGACATACCACGCCCTGACTCGTAGAACATTATCCTTCTGTTCATTACTTGTTGGTTATTCAATCTTTTTCTCATGATAACCTCCCCCTTGGCAGTACCCTCCCAGACATCCTAATGGGGACTATTCCGGAATCTTTAGCCAATGGAGGGATGATCATGACACTTCTTCAATTACAGGCCATATGTCCTATGCAGTGGTTTCCATTGCCTTCTGCATCCTCATGCTGTTGATCATTGCTGATTCTTATGCCTTTAGGGGCAGTTTTCCACCCCTAGGACAAGAGAGTGCCCTGAACCTCTGTCCGCTCCTCTGCCCTGTTTGACGAGGCTGTTGGCAGAATGAGGGTGACTTCTTATGCCAGAAGTCTTTGGCCGCCAATGCTGATTATTAATCAAAATTTAAGCAGCAGCAGGATTCGAACCCAGGACCAAAGATCTTTTGATTATGAATCAAAGATGCTACCTCTAGACCATGGGTGCTATGCTCTTTAGATATTACTCCAGAATACCATAACAAACAAGAATATGATCAGTGGCATTAAAATAATATTAGTTACAAAGTAATCTAAAATGAAATTGGATGTATAACTAAGAAAACATCTCATCACAAAACAAATACCTTATGTTTCAATGAAAGTATCTAACTTAACAGAGTGAACTAAATACTTGGAAACAATGGTGCACTACTCAAAGTGAAGCCAAAGGTAACTGTAAAGCCAACACATCATTAAAAATAGGCATTGTAAATTGGTATCAATAAACACTTTTAATCATGGTGATGTCACAATGATTTCAGGCACTGTGAAAGGCCAAAGCGAATTGTCCAAAATTTTTGAAAATGGAAAATTATATGAAGACGGTTGGCTGACAAATATGTTATATGTAAGTGTTAAACAAAATTTTTTGTTCAAGATATTATAATAAATGTGTGACTGCATTAATTATTTGGAGATGAAGAGGCTTGCATATGACAGTAGTCTGGAGTGTGGCACCAAACCTCTCTCCAGATTGAAGACCATAACAACAACTAAAACTATCACTAACTTCATTCAAAACATTATGTACTACTTTGTTACTAAAACAAGAATATTAATAGCACAAAAAAAAACAGACAAGATGATTGAGACATGTCAAATGCAGAGCAAAAAGAAAAACCACTTTGTGTTCTGCCTTACGGCAGATCTTGTAATGGGGGAAGCCTCACCAGAGAGGTCCACCACATGAGCGTCTAGGAAAGTGATTCCAGTGGTGGTTTCCCATTGCCTTCCCCTGATGATGATGAAATGATAATGAGGACAACACAACTACCAGTCCCTGAGTGGAGAAAATCTCCGACCCAGCCGGGAATCGAACTCGGGCCCCTTGGCGTAACAGACTGCCATGCTGACCACTCCGCTATCAGGGTGGACAAAAAGAAAAATAGGCACAGAAATTGTAAACTAAGTCATTTCTGGTTAATTAATGTAAGAATAAACCATGGAAAATTGACGCTGGATAAGGACAATATTATGAAATGGATAGACTGCTACTCACCATGCACAAGAGAAATTGAGTCACAGCAAGCACAATGAAAACAATGCCATACATTTAAGCTTTCTGCCAAAAGGCCTTCTAAAGCAGAAAAAAAAACACTTTCACACAAATACAACTCACACACATAACCACTATCTCTGGCTGTTGAGGCTAGACCGTGTACAGCAATGACACCTGATGAGAGAAACAATCTGTGAGTGGTAGGGATAAGGGGGAGGCTGGGGTGAGAGGGAGGGGGAGGGTGAACAGAAGGGAGAGGTGGAGGGGAAGTGGGAGGGGAAGGGGAGGGGGATGGTGAAGGGAAGTGAGAGGTGGAGGGGAAGGGGGAGGGGGAGGGGGGAGGGGGAGGGGGGAGGGGGAGGGGATGGCGAGGTGGGTGAATGGGGGAAGGGGAAGAGGCAGGGGAGAGGGTGGATGGGGGAAGGGGAAGAGGCAGGGGAGGGGGTGGATGGGGGAAGGGGAAGAGGCAGGGGAGGGGGTGGATGGGGGAAGGGGAAGAGGCAGGGGAGGGGGTGGATGGGGGAAGGGGAAGAGGCAGGGGAGGGGGTGGATGGGGGAAGGGGAAGAGGCAAGGGAGGGGGTGGATGGGGGAAGGGGAAGAGGCAAGGGAGGGGGTGGATGGGGGAAGGGGAAGAGGCAAGGGAGGGGGTGGATGGGGGAAGGGGAAGAGGCAAGGGAGGGGGTGGATGGGGGAAGGGGAACAGGCAAGGGAGGGGGTGGATAGGGGAAGAGGTGGGGGAGGGTGAAGGTGGGGGAAGGGGTAGGGTGGGGGAGAGGGTGGGTGTGGGAAGGGGTGGGAGAGGGGGGTGGGCAGGGGTATGGGTGGGAGAGGGGGGTGGGCAGGGGTATGGGTGGGAGAGGGGGGTGGGCAGGGGTATGGGTGGGGGAGGGGGGTGGGCAGGGGTATGGGTGGGGGAGGGGGGGGTGGGCAGGGGTATGGGTGGGGGAGGGGGGTGGGCAGGGGTATGGGTGGGGGAGGGGGGTGGGCAGGGGTATGGGTGGGGGAGGGGGGTGGGCAGGGGTATGGGTGGGGGAGGGGGGTGGGCAGGGGTATGGGTGAGGGAGGGGGGGGTGGGCAGGAGAAGGGGTGGGAGAGGTGGAGGAGGAAGTAAAGCAGGGTACAGATAAGGGAAGGTTTGGTGTAGTTTATGGAAGTGTACATGAGGACAAGGTGGGGTTGTTAGGTGCAGTCAGGATGTTTGAAAAGTGGTGGAAAAGGAGATAAGTAGAAGAGAGGAACTGGAACAGAAGACTTTGCAGTGCGGGAGTGCGAGCAAGGAAGGGGATAGATAGATGAAGGACAGAGACTAGTGAAGGTTGAGGCCAGGAGTGTTACAGGAATGTAGGATATATTGCAAGGGGTGGGGTGGGGGTTCCCACCTGCACAATTCAGAAAAGCTTGTGTTGATAGAAGAGATACAGATAGCATAGGCTGTCAAGCACTTAATGACTACATGTAACTACCCACAATGTGCACTACAGGTGCTTATAACTTAGAACTCTTCTCACAACAGACAGTGAAGTATAATTAACAAGACCAAAAACAACAATGTTCATATTTTGTACATACCCCAAGCGTAGGAAAATGCAATAGCTATACTAATAAGTTGTATATGTGAGCTCATGATACAGCAGGAATGCTTCAATTGCTTCCCCATGAAATACAGCAGAACATCCAGCAGGCCTACTTGCCCCATACACTGAATTTTTATGACCTAGATGAAGTAACAATCCGCACTTTCTCATGAAGGCATTTAGGGAAATTATGGAAATCCTAAACAATGCTGTCTACATGGGTTTTTAATCCATCTCTATCAGAATATTAATCCAGTCTTTTATCCGCAGCACTATCTTACTTTTTACTATACACTCAAATAGCAAGTGAATAAAATTGTGAAGAGGAAAACAAAGTAAGCACTAATTCAAATCATCTGGCAGGCCTATGAATTGACAAACTCTAATACATTCTGTATAAACCAATAATCAGACATGTTTGTCAACTACAGCAAATGACTTAAACAGCAGGTCAGGTACAGAGGTCACTGAAATTATAATCAATTAAAAAGCAATAAGTTTCCATTTTTATCAGAGCAGCATTGCCCAAAAGCCTCAACATGTAGTGTCACTTATAGTGGTGAAAACAGTGCCAACATTTGCCTATGGACAAGTGTCTGATGTTCCTTCTCCTCTTTTTGTTTTCCAGCAAGATATCATGCTTTTGATTTCAATGTGTAAAATAATTACATCACTGACTGTCGGAACAGTAACTGCAGAACCCTATCAGCTTCCTTCAACCTTGTACATCTGAAATTGTTTTAAGAATGTATCCCAAACATCATGCTGACTAGTTAAGGCAACTAAATATTCACATCTCACACAGAGCCGATAGAAGCTATACACCATAAACTGTATCCCCTTGGGAAGTCCTTGGAATCTTGGAAAGTAAAGTCTCTGATGACAGACCAAGTGTATGAGAGTCATTCACAAAGAAGTAAAAGGCTTTAGTTTCCATAAAAGGAAAAGGTTTATTTTCACTTTAACAAACTTTGTGGAGTCTGTATACTTTTGGCCAAAACTTTCAGCAGCTTACTAGCTCAACAAAGAACTTATGATGAAAAATGACACCTTCTGGGCTAAATTCTAACATTTTCTTTCAAAATTAACTACCAGATGGTCACTGCAAAGTAAGTGATGAGCCCCTAAGCAAAAATGCCAATGAATCTCACTAGATGCCACTTGCATAATAGCTATGTGTGACAGTACAGGCAATATGTGATTTCATGCTTCTGTGCTTACATGTTCCACTCCGGAAATGTAAATTTACCAGTTTCTATGAATAAGAAAATGAAAAACTGCTAAATGGGTGCTTCCTGTAGTTAATACCTGTTGCTCATCACAATGACAAGATAATTCCACCTACGTTGTGGCAGTTTCTTGTGTCAAACTTAATGTTCAAAAAAACTCTCTCCAAATAAATTTGGATTAGAGTGTTTACTGCTATGAAAGTATGTCCCACCGGGTAGGGAAATTAAGATGGTTTTGTGAACTGATAAGTCACAATAAATGACATGGCACTCATTTGGACATGTGTGAATCTTGTGGGCATCTAGCAAACAATATTAACAATATTTTAAGTGAGTGTCTTTAAGCACAGCAACATATGGTGAAGATAGTGCTGTCTTTCTTGTTACTAGCTAAAATCATGAGGTTTTCTCAATGGATAAACGAAAAAAAAGTGAAACTTCCTGGCAGATTAAAACTGGGTGCCGGACCGAGACTCGAACTCGGGACCTTTGCCTTTCGTGGGCAAGTGCTCTACCAACTGAGATACCCAAGCACGACTCACGTCCCGTCCTCACAGCTTTACTTCTGCCAGTACCTTGTCTCCTACCTTCCAAACTTTACAGAGGTACTGGCAGAAGTAAAGCTGTGAGGATGGGGTGTGAGTCGTGCTTGGGTAGCTCAGTTGCTAGAGCATTTGCCCGCGAAAGGCAAAGGTCCCAAGTTTGAGTCTCGGTCCGACACACAGTTTTAATCATCCAGGAAGTTTCATATCAGCGCACACTCTGCTGCAGAGTGGAAATCTCATTCTGAAAAAAAAAAAAAAAAAAAAAAAGTGTTCGCAAAAGCATTTTAGACAACAGTATGTTTTCCATATTGTAGCTAAATTTGGGAAGTGAACTTTTTCATATCAGCATGACAACACATCTGCTAACAAGCAAAGGAGTGTTGAATTATGAGCCAAGTCTGTGGTACTCAACCCATGAGTGCAGGTAGAGTGCAGCCTTTCAATTGCTGTATTTACTGGAGGAAGAGGGTGGCAAACACATCATCCAGGCTACCTTTTACCCCTGAAGATCACCAGTACTTAATTTAATAGCAGGATGAGAGGATCTAGGGGTATTCTAGATGAAATGGAAGGTCAAAAAATCCAAGCTACTAGACATGACATTCAAGGCAGGAGCTAAGCACTCTACCCGCTACACCACAATGGCCACTCACTGAAATACGGTTTGAGGAAAGTTTATATAGATGTGGATTTACTGTATGCAAATCCATCCACTCACTCATTGCACCACAACCCTACTCCCATTTCTACATAAAATGTTTGGTACATAAGACAGTATTGGTCACTTCTGAAGTGTGATTCACATGAATCAGCATACAGCAGAAATAATATAACAAATGATTGCTGCTACAATATAAGTTTTGGCCTGTTCCTTCTAGATATGCCAGGAGAGCAGCACAGAAGTGGGTGTTTCACAGGACAAGCAGGGGGATTAGGCTGGCAGAGGGAGTGAATGGCAAAGGATCAGCTAGGGAGGGAGTTGGGCAGAGGGGGTAGGCTGGCAGAGGATGAGGATGGGAGGAGGGGAGGGGGGGGGGGACGAGCGTGGCAGAGGGGGCGAGCGTGGCAGAGGGCGCGAGCGTGGCAGAGGGGGCGAGCGTGGCAGAGGGGGCGAGCGTGGCAGAGGGCGCGAGCGTGGCAGAGGGCGCGAGCGTGGCAGAGGGCGCGAGCGTGGCAGAGGGCGCGAGCGTGGCAGAGGGCGCGAGCGTGGCAGAGGGCGCGAGCGTGGCAGAGGGCGCGAGCGTGGCAGAGGGCGCGAGCGTGGCAGAGGGCGCGAGCGTGGCAGAGGGCGCGAGCGTGGCAGAGGGCGCGAGCGTGGCAGAGGGCGCGAGCGTGGCAGAGGGCGCGAGCGTGGCAGAGGGCGCGAGCGTGGCAGAGGGCGCGAGCGTGGCAGAGGGCGCGAGCGTGGCAGAGGGCGCGAGCGTGGCAGAGGGCGCGAGCGTGGCAGGGAAGAGTCAACGGGGTGGGGTTGGGCAGAGGTATACCAGCGGGGTGGGCAGCAGGGCACTGGCAGAGGGGTAAGGGAATGAGAGAAGGGCAGAGTGGGAGGTAAAGGGCAGGGAGTGGTGGGGAGGGGCAGGGAGGGGTGGGGAGGGGCAGAGAGTGCTTGGGAGGGGCAGGGAGTGGTGGGGAGAGGCAGAGGGAACACATGCATGTCCAGGAGCTGATGAAAGGCAAGTCTTGGCTGAACTATAGGGTAGGTTCTGGTTGAACTATAGCAGGAGAGTTAACTGGAAGAGTTATGTGAAAATTAGAGGCAGGAGGCAAAGGGCAAAGTTTACGGAAGGGAACCTGTTGCCATAAAGAAGCCACTTGCCATAATAAGTTAGCACAGCAGTAGTCACTGTACCTGCTTAGGTGCTGCAGTTTGCCTCTGTGTCAGTGACTAGAAATTTAATGAAACCACGGACACTTTGGCACAGGGCATACATGACATTTGAGGCAGCGACAACACAATAATGTTGCTTTGGTGTGTATAAATACAGAATGTTGGCCAGGGTGTTCATTCAATCAGTTAGGCACTGGCTGTATTGTGGCCTCCATCATGATGCTGCCACTGGGCAAACATCAACTTGACCAAGAAACTTCCTGGCAGATTAAAACTGTGTGCCACAATGAGACTCGAACTTGGAACCTTTGCCTTTAGCGGGCAAGTGCTCTACCAACTGAGTTACCCAAGCACGACTCACAACCTGTCCTCACAGCTTTATTTTTGCCAGTACCTCGTCTCCTACATTCCAAACTTTACAGAAGCTCTCCTGCGAACCTTGCAGAACTAGCAATCCTGAAAGAAACGATATTGCGGAGACATGGCTTAGCCACAGCCTGGGGGACGTTTCCAGAATGAGATTTTCACTCTGCAGCAGAGTGTGCGCTGATATGAAACTTCCTGGCAGATTAAAACTGTGTGCCGGACCAAGACTAGAACTCGGGACCTTTGCGTTTCGCGGGCTCTTTTGTAGAGAACTTGCCCGCGAAAGGCAAAGATCCCAAGTTCGAGTCTCGGTCCGGCACACAGTTTTAATCTGCCAGGAAGTTTCATATCAGCGCACACTCCACTGCAGAGTGGAAATCTCATTCTGGTCAACTTGACCAGAGCGTCTGCCACAGGGTCCTTGCCTTGATGGGTTGAGGGTCGGGCTGAGACCCTCCCAGCCACCGAACTACTGGGCTTCTGCCACCAGCAGATGCACAAATCAGCCAGCCAGCATAACCTACGGTCAAGCCCAACTGTGCTACCTTGTACCACAGCTGAGCCAGCATTGGCCAGCTGCCTGAGTACGTATATGTTACAAGGTGACAGCATGATCTGCAAACAATCCATGAGGGCTGCTTAGATTGTCTCCTAAATCATTCGTATAGATCAGGAAAAGCATAGGGCTTATAACACTTCTTTGGGGAATGCCAGATATCACTTCTATTCTACCTGATAACTTGCTGCCAATTACTATGAACTGTGATGGTTCTGACGTGAAATCATGAACACAGTCACATTACAAAGTGCAAGGTTATGACGAGCTTGGCGAACATCAAGGAACTCCTTTATAAAGTTCAAGAATACTTACTGCAGTTCCACAGACCAGGCACAGTCAATGCCAGATTGCAAACTTTGCTACAGCTTGGTGCTAAACTTGGTGCCACAGCCACAAGCCCTGTGCCAGCAGACTTCCTCGGTGTGCTGCATATGCTGTCAATAGCATTCATTACTTTGTGTGAATAAAGAGCAAGTTGTGGTTCACGAGAATGACCTTTTCCGAGTCCACGCTACTTGTGAATAAATCATTTTCTTAAAAGTAATTCAAAATGTTCAAACAAAATGTTATAAAATCCTACTGCAAATTGATGTCAGTGATACAGGGCTGCAGTTCAACAGATTATTGTCTTTAGTACTGGTGTGATTGCACAACTTCCCTGTCTTTAGGTATTGATCTTTTGTCGAGTGAGCTGTTGTATATGATTACTAAATATGGAGCTATTGTAACAACATACTCTGAAAGGAACCTAATTGGTATAAAATATGGATTGATGGAATTGCCTTTATTAAGTGATTTAAGCTGCTTCACTATGCTGTGGACATGAACTTCTAACTAACTCACATTGGCAGCTGTTCTTGATTCAATTTCTAAAACATTTACTTTGTATTCTTCGATGATGGACTTTTAGAAAACTGTTTTTAGTAACCACTTTAGTGGCACTATCATAGGTGATACTACAATTGCTACTCTGCAGTGAAGGTATTGATTGTGTCTTGCCACTGGTGTACTTTCCGTACAGCCAGAATATCTTTGGATTTCCTGCCAGATCTCAAGACAGAATTTCACTGTGGAAACCATGAACAACATCTCACATTGAAGTCCACTGTAAATTTCAACCTTCACAAAGTAAGGCAGAGTGTGTCACGGATATAATATAATATGATATGATATATGCAAATTGGGGTGGCATTCATTAAAACAAAGGCATTTCTCATTGTGGCAGGATCTTTATACATTATTTCCATCACCAAATTTCTCCTCTGAATGCAAAAATATTTTTGATCCATGTCCATTGGTTTTGCCCGGTGTTGATTGACAAAGGCAAAGATATTGATGCGTTGCTGCAGGCCAGAGGGTGTGAGCTGTGTGGTGAGTATAAAGATTGAAGTGAGACCAGATAGACGAAGAGAGGTGGCTGTAATGAACTGAGAGCATGTTGCCAGCAGCCAGCTTTGAGGATCGGCATTGTGTACATGTCCATAGTGGAGGATAGCGTAAGGGGAGATGGGTGGCCACTGTCAATGGAAGGGATGCAGCGGACCAAGGAAGTCTGCTGGCACAGGGATTGTGGCTCTGGTGTCAGGTTTAGCGCCAAGTTGAAATAAAGGTTGTGATCTGGCTTTGACTGTGCCTCACCTGTGAACATCTGTCAACTCTATAAAGGAGTTCCTTGATGTTTGCTGAGCTTGTCATAACCTTAGTCTATGTTTAAGACTTAAATCAGCTTTCAGCTGCGAAGGGGAGGGAAGTGTGAAGCCAAGTGTGTCCTCTGTTTTCCCATGCTTAAATTAGTATTGAAATTTTGAAAGGCACTGATGTAACTTGCAGTTTCTATGTTAAACGCAATTGTGTTCAGAGTGTCTTTCATTAATGGCCTTGTGGCAAATGGGCAATGTAAATTATGCTTAATCTAACAGCATTTTTCTGTCGTAGTGCTCTCTCTGATTTGACCAGCTCCAGAAATTACCTTGTACAGTGTGGGAAGGCATTGTCAATTGGAAAAGGTGACATAAAACGCTGCCTTTCACGTTGTGTAAGCTGACAGAGTTTGGCGTGCCATGTACGAGTACTGCTTGGTTAAGACTATCATAGATTTCTCAGAAAGATTGGATTTAACTGTTTCTTCTACTCGTCAGTTACACCCATCTGTGTCTAAGAAATATTTTCGTATTCGCTACTGGGCATTCCTCTGTAAAACCACGCCTGGTACTGTTTAAGTAAGCTGGCCTCCTGGGCAGTAATGGTTACTTGTTTGATGCTGCGTTATTTGCTTTAAATTTTAAAGCAAACTGTTTAACTGGTCAGTTACAAATGCTTACTTAATGTTATATTGATTTCTATCAATATTTTATTACCTGTTTCACTGGTCAGTCACACCCATTTAGGATACAGAATTCTAACAAAATATTTGTAAAGTTATGTGGAGTTAGAATTGAGGCAGCTCTTTGGGATTAGTGGACCTGAATTCTTTTGAGAAAAGAGTAACTGCCTAGAACTTATTGAAGTCAAGAAACTTAATATAAGCTATTTAACGGAAATTGTTTTTCCTAACACAAGAGCTCTAATTGTAGTGGTCTTTGGAATTAACTATCCTGGTGCTTTGTTTTATAGGAAAGAAATGTTTTTAATAATGTATGCCTTCTCCTGTATTGCTCAAATACTGATACATGCACTGTGTGCTCTGACGATAAAATAGATTTTGAAGAGAGCTCAGTGGCTTTCCACTCTGGGACCACTATGTCCAACAAACCAGCTCGAAGGTCATCCTCCATCTGCCTTACCAGCATCTGCCCCCCCCCCCTCCCCCCCCCCCCCCAACACAAACACACACACTCACACACACACCTTTTGTCCTTCTGTACCGGGTGTGCATTTCAATTTTGCTGGTGTCCACCTACAAAGGGAGAAATGATCACTGCAACACAAAATAAATCAGAGCTGGAACAGAAAGATTAAAGTGTTTGTTTTTCCTACACGTTCGAGAGTGGAATGGCAGAGAAATAGCTTGAAGGTGGTTCAATGAACCCTCTGTCATGCACTTAACTGTGATTTGCAGAGTAGTCACATAGCTGGAGGTGTAGATGTACATGTAGAAGGTTCCCACACTGTCGAACTGAGATAGATGTAGCAACAGCAGGCTGTCTCCACTACAGGCGGAACATAGGGTACGATGCCTCATTGTCCAGCCAGCACTGACATCGGCGTGAGCCACCGTTACACACTGTTGGGATGTAAATAAAGGTTTCTGCCGATGACAACCTCTGTCTGACTCACCGAGTCCCATTAACCTCCACAACAGACTGCTCACTCCTGTTACAAGTCCACTTGTGTGGGGAATGGGTTTAAATTCTACTTCTGACACTACTTTTAACAGGTATGGGTATTCTCTGGTGGTAGCTGGGGAGCCAGTGTGAATCAAATAAAGATTGTTGTCAGCAGAAACTTTTATTTACTTACCAACACAGAGTGTACTGGTGGCTCATGGCCACGTTATACAGCAGTAGGCAGTGTGGTAGTGTGCCAATCGTCCTCGGTGTAAAAGTGACACAATCAGCTTTTGCTAGATCTAGCTCAGCTTGGCGGCAGAGTTCCTTGCGATGCACGCATACTCAGGTGGCCAACAGTGCTGACTCAGCTGTGGTGTGAGGTGGCACAGCTGGCAGACACCCAGTGGTTTACTTGAATAATGAAAATTGAAACCGACAGCTGTATTGTAATTCACACATCATTTATTCATAACATATTACCAGTTTCCATGCAAAAAAGTGTCAGCTTTAGGCCCCTGTATATTGAAACATACATAGCATACTCTCAGCACCCAAACAAAACAAATTTCAGCATCTAATTTATATTGCTTAAACGTTTTATAATGTAAATCAAAGTCTAAAACCTAGTATATAAATAGCATTGAAGTCACAAAAACTACAAACAGATGCTCTGATGATATTATTAAACAGCAACCCAGTCATATCCCTACGGTCCACAAACACATTTGCATAACATATGTGTAGCTTGTGTAAGTAACAGGCCATAAATATGCAATGTCTCCAAAGTAACAATGAAACAAGTCACCGATGTTTCTACTAATTGCAGGATATGTAGTGGGCATAAAACAATGTTGCCAACATTCGTAACATCCAACTTTAACAATATTTGTATACTAGGTTTCAGACCTTTGATGTGATTTATCTCCATGTTAGTCATAAACTGTGATTTTTTCTGTCAGTACCGTCATTATATTTTACCATCATGCTATGTATGTTTCCACATACAGGGGCCTGGTAGCACATTTTGAATAAATTACGTCTGAATTACAATACAGCTGTCGGTTTCAATATTCATTACTCAAGTACTTCATGTTTGGCTGCTGTCAGACTGTCTTCAATGGATTACCAGAGACCCAGTGGTCTGGTGGCTTGGAGGGCCTCAGTTTGACCCTTGGTTATTCTAGGCTCTGGCTCGACCTCCTGGCAGCAGGCCTGTCAGAATGATAGTCGCACAGTGGCAGCATCACGGTAGAAATCCACACTACAGCAGCCACTGAATTGACTTTCTGATCTGATGATCAGCCTGGCCAGATGACCAGTATTTATACAAACTGAAGCATGTGGTGTGGGTTCTGCAAACGTCACATAATGTTGGGTGCTGTAGTGCCTGATTTCAGTAACTGTCACTGAGCCACAGGCGAGCTGCAGCATCTACGTGGGTACCATGGCACAATTTCAGTAAGTGGCTTCTTCTCAGCAATGAGCCATATTGTATTGGGCACAGGCCATTATTTGGGGGGGGGGGGGGGGGGGGGGGGGGGGAAGGAAAAATATTAGAGGGGAGGATTGGGCGGGAGGGGAGATAGGAGGAAAGAGAATTAGGTATACACTGATGATAATGGTTCAATGAGCAATTCTACATCTACATCTACATGCATACTCCGCAAGCCACCTGACGGTGTGTGGCGGAGGGTACCTTGAGTACCTCTATCGGTTTGCCCTTCTATTCCAGTCTCTTATCGTTCGTGGAAAGAAGGATTGTCAGTATGCCTCTGTGTGGGCTCTAATTTCTCTGATTTTATCCTCATGGTCTCTTCGTAAGATATACGTAGGAGGGAGCAATATACTGCTTCACTCCTCGATGAAGGTATGTTCTCGAAACTTCAACAAAAGCCCGTACCGAGCTACTGAGCGTCTCTCCTGCAGAGTCTTCCACTGGAGTTTATCTATCATCTCTGTAACGCTTTCGCGATTACTAAATGATCCTGTAACGAAGCGCGCTGCTCTCCGTTGACTCTTCTCTATCTCTTCTATCAACCCTATCTGGTACGGATCCCACACTGGTGAGCAGTATTCAAGCAGTGGGCGAACAAGTGTACTGTAACCTACTTCCTTTCTTTTCGGATTGCATTTCCTTAGGATTCTTCCAATGAATCTCAGTCTGGCATCTGCTTTACTGACAATCAACTTTGTATGATCATTCCATTTTAAATCACTCCTAATGTGTACTCCCAGATAATTTATGGAATTAACTGCTTCAAGTTGCTGACCTGCTATATTGTAGCTAAATGATAAAGGATCTTTCTTTCTATGTATTCGCAGCACATTACACTTGTCTAAATTGAGATTCAATTGCCATTCCCTGCACCATGCATCAATTCACTGCAGATCTTCCTGCATTTCAGTACAATTTCCCATTGTTACAACCTCTCGATATACCACAGCATCATCCGCAAAAAGCCTCAGTGAACTTCCGATGTTATCCACAAGGTCATTTATGTATATTACTGTAATAATATTTATATTTCAGTACTAAATAAATAAATTACCTTCAGTTACAACGAGTGAATATTATGAAATTACAAGTGATGACAATGTTATTTTGAACAGTAACATATGAGATAGTATCTAAATGGTTACATAATCATATGGGAAAACACTGTTTTTAATAAGGAATGTTTGCCATAAAAGTAGCTTATACAAAGTGGAAAAAAATGGCTAACTTTGATGTAAAGCTATAACTTTATGATAACATACAGATATTTCTTCCTCATATCTAGTGAATGATTTGTTCTTCTTTAACCACACTTAAATTCAAAAGCATTAAAAGAGATTCACAATGAAAGCAAATTACTGAAATCCAAAATTCAAAACTATTGGAAAAATATTATTCATAGCCACTAAAATAAAAAAAGAATGGTGACCCACTTGACACTAATGATATTTACTGAACTTTATTAGTAGCATGCCATATGCTAAACATTATTAAGCTATCTTAAGATATATATTTTGAAAATACCTGTCTGCTACACTTTTCTCCAATTTCTTCATGTAGTGTCTCAAAGCGCGTATCATTTGGCTGTACTGTGGTATCCAGTAACTCAGCTAATAAGAGAAGAAAGACAGATCATATAGTCTTCAGTAAATTTAAAATCTCAATTAATCATGATAATCTTGGTAAAATGTCAATAATTATTACAAGGGATAGCTCAACATTATATAATTTCATTTACATTTATATTGACAAACCTAAAAGATGCTGTGTATCTGAGGGTACTGTTTGCTACCTTTATTTATTCATCTGCATCTACGTTCATACTCCCACAAACCACAGCATGGTATGTGGTGGAATATAACACCTACCAGTATCACATTCCATCCCACATGATCAAATGCACAACACATATCGATGTGGTGAGGAGCAATGGAGGACTGTTGTCTTATGTGAAAGCTGTTTCTCAGTCTGTCTTAAAATTTACGTTATATCAGTAGTTCAGGTATGTGACATGTTACCTACAGAACACATTCCTATAATGTGGTGAGAAAGTAAACTGCCTAAAGTAAAAAGTAACAGGAAATAAATGTCCAACAGCTGACCAGAATTATGAAAGCATTGGTCATATGACAGAAATTATTCATAAATTCAGCTACATATCCTGGTGTGAGGGAAATGCTGCTTGTTGCTTTACCCCTGCATTCTGAAAACTTTTGTTCATTGTCCTGGACTGCCTTCATCACCAAAACAGAAATTAGTGTCATGTAACTACCAAAAAGTTTCATCAAAATGTACGAAGAGTACTATTTCAGAAAGTATTTGCATATGAATAAGCTTTGCAGCCAAAATCATGATATGTCTTCATACTAAGTATAATAATAAAAACATTTCTTTTTATGTAATGTTTCCAGCATAATCATTGGAACACATGAAACTTACTACCTATGGTGATAAACTAACTAGATGGCTTCCTAGAGCCATGAACAGACTGACTAATCAATCTCATGCTTAAAATATTGTCAAATCATAACCATACTTAAGCCCAAACCTGAAAGCAAGGTCATCAATGAAAGACAACACTTAGTGCAGATAGGCATGTTTATTACGAACACCAATGTACAACTAGAAAAGAACTGAACTCCTGGACAGTGTAGTCTGCTGTTTACACAAACATTGAATATTCCAGAATGTATAAAAATTAAAAGCATAAAATACTTTGAGAACCTTGCAGAAATGATAAATAACAGTTGCTGGTGGTTGGGTTTCAGACTGGTTACCCACAGTACGCCAGCTAGTGACGCTAACCACTACATCACAATGCATGCACAGCAGTTTGCAGCAGGCTCCTTCCTTCTATTGGATAAAAATAGTGACCCGCTCTTTCAGAAATTCTTACTGAGGCCTACTACAGTGAGATGGTATTCTGTATGGTAGCACTGGCAGATCCCACATTCTGCAAGTTGTCATTGAGCATTCACGACAATGAGTATAGAAGGTATACTCTCCCACTGAAGCTTTGTGGTCATAAAATGAATCTTCAGTCCCTTGAACATCCCATCGATCTGTGCCTAAGAATTATAGTACAGTGTTATACAGAGAACAGAAAGAGTGTCTGAACTTTTGTCTTAATGATGAAGGATCATCATCCTTGTCTTTATACTTGACATCTGACAAATGACTAAGGATACAATACAGCCTCAAAACAGAAGTATCACTTGAGTAACCTTTCCTACAGTCCTACTTCCTGCAGGGACATGAAAATCCTTACCAAGTCCCCTGGGCTGTATCTCACTGGCCCGTGCTTTGCATTATAACACTCTCAGTCTTTCTCCTAGGCATCCAGGGTCCATATGTGAGCCAGTTGCCTTGCTACTTTGGTCCTGGTGATGAGGGCTTAAGTATTGTCAGGCTGAAATGTGACAGAGTATCCATTGTTGTTTCGGCCTTGTGACAGTGGAGCAGAAAGAACAGTATGAAGCCTGTAGCGTCTTTCTTCACTGTGTTGTATGCAAATGTCACAACGGGCCATACTGTATCTCAGTCTCTGTGTTTGACATCAACACACATGAAGAGCATATCTGCTAGTGTTTTATTAAAGCATCCTGTGTGGCCATTCATTGGTGTGCAGTAGGAAGTTAACATCCTGGGGGTGATGTCGCAACATGATATTACCTACGACACTAGTCTTGACTGGAAAACCTTTACACAATCAGGGATCACCACACAGGCTTGCTCCGTTCTTCTAAATGATGTCTTCTACCAGGAACCTAGCAGTTATCATAGCTTCTTTAATTGGCATAGCATTGGTGACAGTGTTGGATGTGAGGCAGTGCAGACTGTTATCCAACAATTCCTGTTTGTCAACTTCAGGAACCCCCCCTACAGGTCGATTCCAATTTGGCAGAACGGCGCTGTTGCAGGTAGTATTGGTACCAGACGTCTTGCAGGTAAGTACGGGACATGCTCCCATCACCGGCATTCCTTATGATGGCTCACTTATTACCTACCAGATTGAAAGGGGCCTGGCCAGTGATAACTGCTTTGATTCTGTCTAGAGTCTTCATGAATCCCAGGTCACCAGATGTTGGAGCGTCTGGAAAAAACTTCAGGATAGCTGGAATGATGACAACCATTTCTGCTCCATCTGATCACATTTCCTCTTATATTATGTTCCATTTATTAATTGGAACCCTCCTTTGGTCAGTTTCTCCTCCTCCTAGGCTTCTATGGCTTTCAGCAATGGTGGATCTTCCCTCTGTTCAGCAGCAATGTCATTAAATGCAGTGATGACTTGGGATTCCACTACGCTGCTGTGTTCCCCAAAGAATTCCTTGAGAGGCAGTTGGCATCCTTGTGTTTGCACTTGAGTTCATATACCATTGTGATGTCATATTCCTAAAGCCTCAGAGCCCATCTCACCAGTTGACCCACCAGATCCTTCAGGCTAGTTAGCCAGCACAGAGAACAGTGGTCTATCACAATGGTGAATTGTTTGCCAAATAAATATGGGCAGAACTTGTCGATGGCCCAAACAACAATAAGCCACTCTTTCTAGGTTGTGGAGTAGTTCATCTCAGACTTTGAGAGTAATCCGGAAGCACAAGTTATCATCTTTTCAGCATCTTCCTAATTCTGCACAAGAACTGCACCTATCTCCACACTGTTAGCATCATCAGTGTGAAGTCTTGTCTCGGCATTCCCGTCATACAGTGCCAGGACTGGAGAAGAAGCTAGTGCCTCCTTAAGGACAAAGAAAGCGCCTCCCTGCAGTAGTTCTTGCAAGGGATGTGCCTTTATACAAAAGACCTTTAGAAATTACCCACTGTACGAGCACATTCCAAGAATACTTGTCACATCATGAACGTGCCAAGGAGTCTGAAAATCTGTGACAGCATGTTATTTTCTCTGGGTCAGGATAGACTCCACTGCCATTAGCTGGATACCAATGCTTTTTATTTCTCAGGCAATGAAGAGGCACTTTCTCAGATTCAGGTGGAGACCTGCACTCTGAACACAATGAAACACAGTTGTCAGTCGGCTTAGAGGTTGTTCAAATGACTTCAAAAAACTGACATTTTGAATCAGACAGCAAAGACATGTCATTCACTTAAGATGTCGAAGAGGTGGCCCTTCATACGTTCAAGAGCTGCTGAAGCATCACACAGTTCAAATGGCATAACATTAATTATGTAGGCAGTCTTTTCCCTGTCAGCCTTGTCAACCTCAAACTGTCAGTAGCCTTTCTGTATGTCCATAGTTCAGAAATACTTTGATCTTTTTAAGCTGACTAGGGTGCCATCAATATGCGACAATGGACAGAGATCATTTAGTTTACTCAGTTTGAGCTGCAAGAGGTGATCTTTGTCAAGATCACTAATAATAACCTTTATTCTCTATACCCAGTTTCGGTAATCAGTGTTATCCTCTTCATATCTTGACAGACAAGTTAGTGCACATTTCTTAAAATGGCAGTAGTCCTTTTATTGCTATTTTAAGAAATATGCAATAAACTGTCTGTCAGGATCTGAAGATGCTAACACTGATGACCAAAACTGGTTATCGACAATAAAAGTTATTACTGCGATTTTTGCAAATCAGTTTATGTTCTCTAATAAAGATATCTTTCTTCATGATTTTGTTCAATCAATGGTAGTTGAGGAAGAAACACTACATGTGCCATTCTTCTTCTTCTTCTTCTTCTTCTTCTTCTTCCCAAGGAGCACAAGAGAGGTCCAAGGGCTTTCTGAAGGTTCAATGATTCTAACTTGTGACATTTTCTACACTTCTGGATTATTCGTTGTTCAGATGGGACACACTATACAGGGTGAGTCACTAACCATTTCCACCTAGAATAACTCTGAAAGTATGACAGTAGCTGAAAAGTTTGTGGGACAAAAGGTGCATGGGACCACGGGAGCCATAATATGACGTTGATTTTTTTGTTGCTAGGTAGGGTCACGTCAGAGATATGAAGGTCAACTTTGTTTTTCTAAATGGGATGCTATAGTTTGGTACTTATTTTCTGATAGCAGCTATCTAGACAAATCCAATGATGTGTAACAGTAAGGTCTTTGAAGCTCAATGAAGGTCAAAGAGGTGGCATGAACGTCCACTTACAGAAGGTGTTTGAAGTGATGACCATTGGTATCAAAGCAGTGCTGCAATCATCTTATCATGGACCGAATGGTATCCCTTATCACTTCGGAATGTATCTAAGCACATGCTCTGACAATTTTCTCTTGTATACCACGCAAATAGTAAATATTTGCTGAATACAGTGCATTCATCTAACGTGCCATTGACATTTAAGCACCATTCCACGGTTTAGCAACACAACACTAATAGGAATGGTAAGACTAGTATCATTGAATCAACCAAAAGTGAATGATGCATTCCTTCGAAGCACAAGTCGATATGCTTCTCATTTATGGAGAATGCCAACGAAATTCAGTGAGAGCTAGAGACTTATACGCTGAAAGATATCCTCAACGTACTCATCCTACACGTCGTACATTTAAATGCAACTTTTGTCCATCATCATCATCATCATCATCATCCTCCATCCCCATTACAGTTGGAGGAAGGCAATGGCAAACCACCTCCGCTAGGATCTTGCCTAGTATGGCGGTGCAGGTCTTCCGCATCGTCCCCCACGCTCCTCGGAGTATGGGACCTCATCATCACCACCACCACCACCACCACCACCACCACCACCACACACTTTTCAGCTCCTAACATACTTTCGGAGTTATTCTTGGTGACAATAGTTAGTGACTCACCCTATATAAGTGCTGGCTAATTGGTGGATGGTCCCCAGTGTTGATTTAGTACTTTAACATGGGCCACTTGAGCTGTTTTTTCCCATACTCCAGATCTTAAAATATAAAAAAATTGATGTAGAATTATTACTCACTAATGTTGCTCCTCAATCAGGCAAGATCCCATATACAGTTCGGTAATAGCTTCCTCACCTGCAATGCATGCAGTGGTAACGGAGTATGATTTTTTTTTGTCACTAGGCTCACCTTCCTGGGCCAATTCAGCTGTCTTCACATATGAGGTGCGTGAGAAAAGTAATGAGACCAACAGCAATGCAAGCGATATGGCAACACCATGTTTTTCTACTTGTGTACACTGGTGTGCTCATCCCTTCCAGATGCTCAGGCCAAATTTCAGCTCCATATAGCTATCACCGATTTTTGAGATTGCCATCAATGAAGTTATGTTTTTGTTGTGTGTTACGAAAATGTGTTTTTGTTGTGTGCTACGAAATGGAACAATGGGATTTAGAGCAAAGTTATGCCATCAAGTTTTGTGTTAAACTTGGTAAATATGTTCGTGTGCCCACTGAAAAGTTGAAATAGGCCTATGGGAAACACGCCTTATCAAGAGCACAAGTTTCTCACTGGCACAAGTCACTTCTGGAAGGCCGAGAACAAGCTGAAGATGACTCTCAGTCATAGTGACCTACAACTTCAAAAATCTACATTTTCGTCACTGAAAACATTGAACATGTGTGTGCTCTTTTGAGACTGTTCCCCTGGGACACACTGTCAATCAAATGTTTTCAAAGATTTCCCTGAAAGGCTTAGGAAAAAGGTGGACCAACTGAAACCAGTCATTATAGCCAGGTGGACACTGCATCATGACAACACCGCATGTCACACGGCCACTTCCATCATCACTTGACATCAAAAGGCATTCCCGTTGTTCCACAGCCCCCTTATTAACCTGATCTGAGTTTTTGTGACAATTTTCTTTTTCCGAAACTGAAAAATGTTGTAAAAGGACGTCGGTTTGGGACTCTGGAAAACATTTGAAAGAATGTGACCAACTTATTAACTGCCCTACCAGTTGAAGCCTTTCAGCACTGCTACATAGACTGGGATGACTCCACAGGTGTATACCTACCAAAGGGAACTACTTTAAATGGGACAATATTGTTTGAAAAAAAATAAAAACTTTGATAGATAAAAAATATGTCTCATTATTTTTCTCACATATATCGTACATATATCTACATGACTGCTTGTGACAGTTAGTGATCAAAAGTTCTCATTGACCACCTACAATGCATATTATTGTCACCGACAGCTCAATTTCTTTTGTGAGCCTGAGTAGCTTTCTGCAATCAATGAATATTTCACAATTTAATGAGCATCTTGACTGATAACTGGAACTCATCTCACTAATGGTGGCAGGATAGTAATGTCTTCAATGGCATACAACAGCTCAGTGCAGTCTTTGTTATAAGTGCTTGTTGAATAGCTACATGAATCTGAAGCTCCGATCTTCCACAGTCTATGACAGCTTGTAATGCCTGCAAGAAGTCCCATCTGAGAATGACCTTATGACTGGCATTCTGGTCCGAGCTGCCAGAGTTGGAGGTCATGTGTATGTGAGGTGTGCTTGCTTGTGTGAATGAATGATATTTGTTTCTCTTTCTTGTTCTGACGAAGGATGTGGCCAAAAGCTTATGTGCGTCTTTTTAATTGTGCCTGCCTGCAAGTTAACATGCTATCTTTAAGGTAAGTAACAAACCATCTTTTCCTACATTGTTAGTATTCTGACACTGTCATACCAGAACATCAACATTAAAAATATATTGCAACATACAATCAGTAAACACAAGACAGAAAAAAATTATTTGCACTTTGATAATGCTTCCACGACAACTGCATAGAACACCGTACAGCTTTCATTTGCAACAGGCAGAGGAGGAGTAGTTTGGCTGTAAACTTAAGGTGTGTGAAATTCAGGTAAAAAGGCTTCCTTTAACATGCACTTTTTATTCTGTATAGCAGTTCCACAAACTAGTTTGGCGCTTTTTTCTGTAGATAACTACTCATATATTATCACAAAGCTCAAGTTTAAGTGTCCTGCATGTTCACAGGCTGTCTGTGAACTAGTTGCTGACAGGCACAACAAAAAGACAGTTACACATTCAGCTTTTGGCCAAAGCCTTCTTCAGAAAGGAGACACACACACACACACACACACACATTCACTCAAGCAAGCACACATCATACACACAATCACTATCTCTGTCTGCTCCAGCCAGAGACCGTGCGCATAAAGTCTGCTTGCATGAGTGAATGTGTGCCTGTTATGTGTGTTTCCTTTCTGAAGACTCAGGCCAAAAGCTCAGTGTGCAACAGTCTTTTCATTGTGCCTGTCTGCAACTCAATGTGTCATCTTTACAGTAAGTAGCGATCTATCCTTTTCATAATATTGTTGATATTCCAACCTGGACTTTCCATTGTTTGATTTTATCTGTGAACTAGAATGTAGTCTCTCATTCTTTCACTGTTTACACCCTTCTCTCTTGTTTCTCTTTGTTCTATACAATTGGCTTCAGGACTAACTGGTGGACTGTCTTTTCTTCTCCAGCTGCTACTTCAAAGTAATTTTATTATTATTAGTCCTCTCCTTTTTTGTGACCTGTCTAAGGGCCACATCCTAGAACTATTCTTCATATCTGCCCATTATTCAGCTTCCTAATTTTTATGATCGCAACTATCACAGGTGACCCCTATTTATAATTTTTGTAAATTCACCTAGCACAATCTCGGTAGTCTCTGACTGTATATCTATGCTCTTTGATCAGTTCACAACTGGCATTTTATGCTTTTTCTTTCCAGTCTATCTATGTTAGGGTTCCTTTACCCTGTGTTAAGAGTATTTTGTCCATCTTTTCACATGCCAAGTACAGTTTTCCTTCTGTTTCATTAAACAAGCAACGTTAATTCCAAAAATTCTGGATTCTTTCTTTATTTCAGTTAGTTATTACTAAACAATGGAAAGTCCACGATGGAATAATAACAATATGAAAAGGACAGATTGCTACTCTACTACACACACACACACACACACACACACACACACACACACACACAGATACTGTCTACAGCTGCTGGGGCCAGCTATTATTGTCATTCTTCATTATTACAATATGTATTATCATCATCATCATCATCATCATATTACAAGTGTTTTCTTAGTTGCTGCTGGCTCCTGTTACACATTCTCCACATCTTGCTATTCAGCCAGTCTCCTTCCTCGAGTTCTCGAGCCTGTCGTGTAGCAACTTCCTTTCATGTTCTTGTTGGGCATCCTATCTTCCTTCACCTCAGGGAGTTCATTTCCAAATTCATTTTGGCCACCTGTCATCAACCATTCTTACAAGATAGCCAAACCGCAACAGCGGTTTTGATTCTATTTAATCAATTATTGTGATGCTGGCTCAAGTAATCAATTTACATTTTATACAATCTTTGACATTGTTGAGTACAAAGCAGCAAACTGCTGAAGTCTACATTAGGACAGCAACCATTCAAAGAAAACACTGTTTTATAAATTTTACATACATTATACGAACACGAATTGAACTGTTCATTTTGATAGATCAGATAATATAAAACAGGACACAGTACCATGGGTACTTTCATAGTGGCTCCTCAAGGCTTCCACTGATGTAAATGCTTCCATGCATGATGGGCAGAGTAAGCCTTCTGCTGCCTGTCTGCTTCCCACAGCATCTTCCTTCCCATGTGCTGGAGAATCTGGATTAGATTCTCTACCCTACAACAAAGAATACATGAGAACTGAAATGTTGTCTACATTATTAGCAAATTGTGACACTGGAAGTTGTGAGCAAACTGAGGCAAAAAATGAAAACAGCCAAAATCAAATCAATCACGAAAAGAGCTTTCACTTGCCGCAAGGCGTAATAACATTAGAATGTGGAAGACAGACTCTATATGTAGGTCTGGTTTATGTGTCAGCAGGTACAACATACTGTAAATTTAGTTTATGTGAAATTTACATAGAATTAGCAAATTAAATTCAGCACCATTTGGATCTACAAATCACTGAAGTAATATGTGTGTCTTTCATAAACAAAAGAAAATTGGAAATCTGTGGGATTATTGAAACACTAGGCAACTTGAGTGGCACCAATGCTGCTGTATGAGAAAATATACCCATAAACTGTAACTGTGCAAATGGCATTTGTAACTAATGACTGCATTAATAAAAAACCATTGTTGAATACAGCGAAGAAAGATTGTCAAAGTTTCACTGCAAAACTTGACAAGATTAATATTTTAATCGAATAAAAAATCTAATGTTAGAAAATGGGCAATACTCTTTAGTGTGAAATGAAAAGTATTACTTTACTAAAAGAAATGTGACATTCAAATTATAGAAAACTGAAGAATCCTTTAAGTCAGGAATTTTATTCACAGTCAACCTGGATGCAAATGTTACAACTGATGGATTACACTTTAGGTTCTTGAGAAAGACACGTACGTTACAGACATATTCTTATACTTGTCGAAGGCTTTCGACACTGATGACTGCTAAATAATACTAAATTTTAACTAAATTTTAATCCACTGTGCCTCTGTGCATAGCAATCATCACATATTCAAATTTAAAGGACATTAGTCAGTTGCAAAAGTCCATAATTTATTGCAGATCTACATTTCAACACTAACACAGTCATCATTGGTGCATTACCATCAGTCACACAGGTACCAACATGTCAGAGTATAAACTTGTGACAAACAACACAACATTTTTCACAGTTTTATACTCTGAAATGTTGGTATCGGTGTGACTCTTCTGATAGTGCACCGATGATGACTATGTTATAGTCTACATGCGTATCCACAGTAAATTAGATTTTTGCAACTGACTGCTGGTCCTTTACATCTGAATACTAAACTTATTTTTCTGATCAAAACACACAATTTTACATGCAGTGGCAATGTCAACAACATGCAAATTACAACATACACACAGAAGGGCTTTTTTGAGACATTCTACATTTCAATAATTCACACAGTACAACAATAATTAATTCCATAACGAAAAGGATTGTTGCTTGCATTATTTTCATGATATAGCCAAGTTATACAGACATTTATGGATAAGCCATTGCCCATAACTTAAGTCACTTTTTAAAAGTATCTTCTGTCAACATCTTGAGATCATTTTGTAGCAAATTATGAAAAACAGCTCCTTTGATAAACTGGCTTTTTGTTGGTAAAGTTAATCTTCTCTTAACCATATTTAAGCCTGTTTTATGCCTCATGTCATGGTTGTGAATTTTTATGTCACTATTTGTGACCTTACTGTCTTATTTTACTAGCTTAATGGTTTGCAACATATGTATGGCACAAACTGTAATCATATTAAAACTAGTAAATAGGCTTTAGCAATATGTTTCTTGTTTCATTTTCACTACAATCCTCAAGACTCACTTCTACAGTATGAAAATTCTTTTCATATTACTTTGTCAGGTCCTGCCATCAAAGTACTATTCCGTAAGACAAAGAAAGATATAATAATCGAAAACCAAAACTTATTATTTATCATCTCCTCTTTCTGTTCACAGATGCCCGACTTAAATACATTTCTAGTAAATGCACGAGTTTGCCAGTGACGCCACTCACCACAATTTTTGATAACCATGCAGAATGATGTACTCTGTTGAACACTTTGGAAAGCTCGAGGAATACTATTGCTGTTTCGAACTCTTATTTTATTTTTTGAAGCACATAATGGACAAACTGTACTGCTGCAGATTTAGTGCTCTTCCGAAACCATGCTGGAAAATACCTAATATGTGTTAGTTTTGTAATATTCCAAGCTGCTTTTCGACATTATTTTCTCAGTCAGTATGTTAATGTTGAGTTTAGGAGAATGAGTCTGTAATTTGGAACATGCTTTATTTTTCTTTTTTGTGTAAGGGTTTGAAAACAGTCAGTTTCAACTTGTCAAGGAATTTACTCTCTTCAGTAACACAGCTTATTATATGAACTAATGGTTTCACTAGCTCATTTTTACATTTCTTCAATAGAAATGGAAAAATTTCATCTAATCCTGTTTAGTTTTTATTTCTGAGACTATTAATTAGCTGCAGAATGTCGTCAGTACATACTACAGATACTGCATGTCTGTTCATTAGTGGACTCAAATGTACAGGTGTTGACAACAATGTGGAAATACCACCAATGCAACACATTGCCATCACTAATACAGTGTAGGAAACCCCTTGACGTTCAGCTTCCAGTCACCTTAGAATGAATAAATACAGGTCCTGCATGGTTTTCAAGGTAATCTTAAACTATTCTTCCTGAAAAATATTGGCAAGTTCCGGTAACGGAGATGGAGGCTGACAGGCATCACACACCTTTCATTCCAAAGCTGAAGACAAAGGCTCAATAATATTGAGATCTGGTGACTGTGGTTGGCAGGGAAGATGTAACAATTCATCCTCATACTCACAAAACCAGTCCTGGACTATGCAAGCAGGAGCCCTGTTACCGTGGAACACTTGGTGAACAAACACTGTACCATGGGATGAACCTGATCAGCCAAAATGGTCACATAATATTTGGCAGTAATGTGGCCTTGCAGAGTAACCATGGGGCCCATGGAATACCATGATATGGCTGCCAAAGTTATCACTGAACCCCCACCATATTTTCAAGCCCAAATAACTTTCTACCATTGCTCCATAGTCCAAGTTATTTGGCTTTGGCACCACGCTTTTCTATTAAGAGCATTTACACCACCCATGAGTGATTTTGGAATTCTAGCTCGTCCTGCAATTCCCTGCTTAAGGAGGTCCCTTCGTGTTGTTTTGGTGCTGGCAGGGTTCGTAAGTGCAACATTCAATTCTGCAGCAAGTTTTGCTGCTGTAGTTTTATTTTTCATCACAATCCTCTTCAATGAACATTTGTCAAGACCATTCAACACATTACACTTTTCCTGTTTACAGTATAATTCTTCAATACAGTGCCTCTTGAAACGCCAAACACATCATTCCCTTGTTTATGGAAGCAGCCACCTTATGAGCACTAATAATTTGCCCATGTTCAAATTCACTTAGATCTTACATAATGCACTCACAACTACACAGGACACTGTTCTGACCATGACTGACACTTGCAGCATATTGAAGACATTGCATAGGTGCCATTCATGGCACAATGCAACACAACCTGCAGGTTTGGCTAGCATGTGTATTTATGTTCGAGCACACATTTCTCGCGTTATTTCAATACAACACAACCTGCAGGTTTGGGTAGCATGTGTATTTATGTACAAGCACACATTTCTCGCGTTATTTCAATATTTTTGTCCAGCCCCTGTGTGTCTTGCACCTGGTTTCATGCAGACCTCACTTTCGACAGTATCTATAAGCAATCATTTAAAATATTGCTAACTAGAAGGTATCAAATATTTTACCATTTTTCACACTTAATTAATTCTACTTTGTTATTTTAGTTCCTACTGTATTGTTTCTAATTTTATTTACAACTGAGCAGCAAGAATTTGAAACATTATCTGAGCTTTGTATATGTTGACTCATTCTTTCTGCTTTCAATATCCTGACTTCTTTGCAAACTGTCATTTGCATTGCTTGTACAGTTCTTTATATAACTTTGAGTTTGTTGGTCTGTGCAGGCTATACATGTTTCCATTAGATTTTCTGTCTTAACATCTAATGGCACAGATTTTAAAGATGGATTTTTTAATTGATGTTCACGTCTTTTAATGGGAATATATATAGTCAGACCTTCATAGAACATTTCATTTATTACTGATCCCAGTAATAATAACTGATTCCCAAGAGTCCCAGCTTAAACTATGTCTTAGCATGGCAATGTTCTTTTCAGATTATATTATCTTAAGATCATACACTTTTATTGATTTGAATTTGGTATTACATTTCAGCACTAGGGTCTGACCTAAATTATATGAGAGGTGACAATTTATATCTGGTGAGATGATGGGATCATAATTTGTTATAACATTATCAACTGAACTATTGTGTGTATTAACTATTCTAGTGGGTACTAGTCCAAGTAGATCTTTAGCCAGATAATACAGGAAACATTTGCTTTCTTGACAAGTCATGTACAGCATTGGTGTTTGTATCTCCCAAGTATGACAAGATTTACACTTCCATGACTTGATCTTTATTTACTGTAAACTATATTAAATGACGTCAGGAAAATATAAAAAAATTCTGAAGGTGGAACTACACACACCTACAACAAAGAAACAAATTGAGCTAAAGACAAATTTGAGCACTGTAATATCGAACTATATGTCAATACACTACTTGTTCACACACAGCACTTCTTATGTGGTGGTTACGTTTATTTTTTTCTGGAGTAAATGGGAACACCACCACCTTTATTATGTGCTCTGCAGTACATTGTTGCTACACTATAGCCTTCTATTTTGAAATAATGAATGTCATCTACTGATCTGTGGTGTTCTGTAACACTAACTGCATGTGGATCCAATCTTGTGATAAAGGATTCAGAAGCATCTACTTTGGTACGTAAGCTTTGCACATTATAATGCAAAAATGATGGATAATTCTCATGTGAATTTAAGTCTCTGTGTGGCACATATGAATCACATACATTGGAATTATCTAGTATAGCAATAGTGCACATAATAATAATAATAATAATAATAATAATAAAGATTTTATTGTCTTTAGGCCATTACAGCAATTGACAACGTCAAATGAAGATACAATGTGATACAGTGTGATAAGGTATTGACTAATGAAATATTTTAGGTTATATTACAATAAATGTACAGTGGGTCATCTGTTGGATTACTGCATTTTATAGTTGAAGAATTCATTGATATCATAGAACGGGTGGGCAATAAACCATTCATGCAGTCTTTCTTTGAATGTATGTTCAGGAGGATCCTGTATAGCATGTGGCAGCTTATTAAATAGTTTGTGCCCTGTGACTTCATAGCTATTTATTGATTTTGATAATCTGTGGTAAGGCGTGTGTGTGTGTTTGATGCTTCTTGTGTTGTAACACTGTACAATTTCTCTCTGTTTCACATCTTGTAGGTTCTTCTTCGTAAAGATTAAGACATTGTATATATAGAGGTTTATTACTGTCATAATTTTTTGTTTAGTAAATAAGGGTTTGCAGTGAGCCTCGTGTGAAGAATTTGTAATTATCCTAATGGCTTTCTTCTGCAGTAATAGGATGTCATGTATATGACTACAGTTACCCCACAAGATAATGACAAACGATATTATACTTTGGAAAAATGCAAAATAAGATGACCTGATGTATGTTTCAGGTACACAATTTCTGAGTTGTCTTAAGGGGCTCCGGAAAGGCTCAAAATCATGAAAAGTTCAATTTTTACTTTTTTGCGTTTTCTGAATCTGCAGACTATTACCTTTTAATAGATATATAATTTATTCAATTCCGAAGACAACAACTATTTTTAAATTTTTTTTTGAAATGTGTTCTACATGGGTGTGACCCACTGTGGCGCTGTTAAACTGCTGTCAAATGGTGTTATTATTAACGTCCGTGTTCATCAGGTACATTTTAGTGATGTGAGATAAAGTATGTATTGTGGCTAACCTGTGATGGTTCAATATATATCGCTGGTGTGATTGTCGATTGTTTCATGTTTATTTACTCTGTCGTTATCTCGAAAATATTCGTAATTAATTCTGTTTCTTGAGTCTCTGTTTTGTTGAAGTATAATAATGAGTAAAAGTAAAGTTATTAGAAATCCTCTGAAGGCTTTTAAGAAAAGGAGAAATGTTGGAAAGCCAAAGGTATGTGTTATTACTGTAAACAATAAAGACGATAACCAAGTGAGTGAACCTAACCTCTCAAGTACACCTGCCCATAGCAGTCAAAGTGGGAAAGAAAATACTCCACAGAAGAAGCTTGGTTCAATGAGTGAAAACTATGAATGTTTTATGGGCGAATCGGATGTGAACGAAATATTTGATATGTCGGTTCTCAAAGGAACTTTTTCAAACTGTGTAAGATGTATTCATTGTAGTGAAGTTGGTCTGGAACTCTCCATAATAAAGCAAGTAGGACTTGCTAGTGAAATACAACTGAAATGTGATAAGTGTTCATACATGACCACCTTTTGGAACAGTGTTGCAGTAACTGCAACTGAAGAAAATGGTAGCAAAATCTACGAACAAAACAACGAGCGATGCTTGCTTTAGACAAGGAACACCTTCGGGCTGCAGACAGGGCTGTAGAGAGTCTAGAAATACAAGCAAGAGTAAACAGGAGGAGGAACAAGAGGAAGCTGGAGGAGGAGTTTGCAGAGGATGAAGATAATCCATCCTATGGACCTGGAATGCACTAAAAAGTTAATCCAATCTTTGTCGCTCGATTCCCAAAACTTTTATTTTCTCATACTAATTACATGTTTTCTAAGGATCTTCCAAACATATTTGTTTCAAACTTTCAGTAAATGTTACACAGTACCTTCTGCATAATTTAACACAGCCTTTTTCCAAAAAACTGTTTATTTTTGAATATATAAATAAAAAATTGCAAAAAATGTTGTGAATTTTCATTACAATTGAAAAAAAAAATCATCTTTAATAACTGAACTAAAATTTTGTAAAATCCCTGTGTTAAGTTGTAGCCCATATTCCAATAAATAATCTGTAAAAAGTTCAACTTCCTACCTCAAATACTTTGTGAGGAAAGATGTAATTTATAAGCGTTATTTTAACATTGCAAGTATAGGGCGTTCCGGAGCCCCTTAATAAATAAATTACTCTAGATAGCTTAGTACTAATATAGTTTACATGTTGGTCCCAGGATAACTTTTCGTCTAAATAAACTCCCAGGAATTTAACAGAACTAGGGTCATCAGATAGTGGCTTGTCTCTTAGAGTGAAGATTATCTACTCAGTTTTATTTTCATTTAGCAGGAAACCATTTGCTCTGAACCAATATGCTGTGTGAGTGAGTGTATTTTCAGCACAGGTTTTAAGATCATTAAGATTGTTACTGCTATGAAGAAAAGTTGTATCATCTGCATACAATACAATGGTGGATCTAATAAACGAGGGGAGGTCATTGATCATTATCAGAAACAGGAAGGGGCCCAATACAGATCCCTGAGGCACACCTACTTTAACAATTTGTATGTTTGACATTTCCTTACCAACACAAACTACCTGTTTACAGTTGTTGAGATAAGCTTTTAATAGTCTGAAACTCTTTCGTTTGATGCCGTAGAATTCTAGTTTCTCTAGTAGTGGCGTGTGCTCAACAGAGTCGAAGGCCTTGCTTAGGTCACAGAATGAGACCTGAGCAAAGCCTTTGTTCTCAAAAACTTCGAGGACGTAACTGACTACCATGTTGATTGCATCAATGGTCGACAGATTCTTCCTAAACCCGTATTGTGTGAGATGATAATTGTTGGTACATGATACATTCTATTACCTTGGATAATGCGGGTACTATTGAAATAGGCCTGTAACTAGATCGAGAGTCTTTATCTCCCTTTTTGTATACTGGGATGATCCTAGACAGTTTTAACTCATCAGGAAAATATCCCTCAAGTAAGCACTTGTTTATGCAATGGGTTAAAGGGTACAGAATGCAATCACACACTTTTTTTAGCAGGTTGCATGATATGCCATATATATCCAAGCTATCAGATGATTTCAGTTGTTTTATGACCCCTTGTACAAATCTAGGCGATACTTCGGAGAAGGTTAGCATGCTTGTATTTAGTGACTGTCGACCCCAATTTTGGGAGAGTAACTCAGATCGACTAATGTCTGGTTTGATAATTGCATCTTCTATTTCTTTCACTGAATTAAAAAAATAAAAATTTAAAAAATTAAAAAAAAAAACCTTGTCCAAAAATTCACTCTTATCCCGCAGATGTATTGCTTCACTGACATGGCATTTCATTATTTGTTCTCCCAAGAACTAGCCATTTTTGTTATTGAGAGGAATGACCTCTATAACATTACATTGCACATGCAACTTCTGGTTTATCATTTCTAGAATCTGTGTTATTACTAAGTTCTGTAAAATGTTGAATTGTAGACCTGGGTTGTGTAGATTCTTCTTCCTACGCAGCTTATATCAACCAATGTTAAATTTTTAAATATTGTATATATCTTTTGTATCTCTATTTGCACTTTCCACTTTTTATGCATGACCAGTCATAAGTTGTGACAATGTTGAACAAAGACTACGATCACAAAAGTGCTTCTCAGCTCATGA
This sequence comes from Schistocerca americana, assembly GCF_021461395.2. Lineage (NCBI taxonomy): Eukaryota > Metazoa > Arthropoda > Insecta > Orthoptera > Acrididae > Schistocerca > Schistocerca americana. The sequence continues at coordinate 714,799,092 of NC_060130.1, forward strand.
AGTCTTCTTTTGAATGAGATCAGTAAGCCGTTTGTTTCCTTTCTTGCTGCATAGCTTGTACCTACTAAGAATGTTCATCACCTCATTCTTCATTACATGATGCTGATGCAGTTTTCCAGATGCAATGGAAAGAGGGCATGGAGATGCATGGGCTACATTAGCATGTTTATGGACCTGGAGTGTTTTCTGAAAAGACTGAAGGTAGTGCAAGGGGCATAGCAGCATATTTGCAGTTCTAGAGTTACCAACAGGTTCCATAATGTGTGCACTGATAGCATAGGGATATTTGAAGAAGCAGTGTAAGACTATTTCATTAAATTATCTTGTGTAAACTGTTTGTAATCAAAAGAATGGACCAACCAAATCGGGCAGTGAAGTTGTTCAGACACTGATCTCACATTTGGAGGCTGGGATTTTCTCTAACTGGCCATCCTCAACTGTTTTACAGGGTTCCACTGAATCACTTCAGGCAAATGCCAGGATGGTTCCATCAGCAAGGTCACGGCCAAACACCTGCTGTACTCTTGTAAAAATATTCTTACATATTGTACATATGCATATATTTGACTTCTTTATATTTCCTGTATTATAATGAAAATCTTTCACCACAGATATGATCCCTGGATGAATAAAGAAGAATAAAATAACATGTAGCAACAGGGCAACAGAACTGCAAACCACAGTCCCATTGTTAGGACAGGAGATTCTGGAGGCATTTGCCTGCTATTCCAGGTGTCACTAGACATGTGACTCAGATACAATTTGCATGTTTACCTGCACCCTTTAATCTCAGAAATCTCTGCTCTGGTGTTGTGATAATCAAACAACTTGCTCATGAAGCTATTCAGACTTTCACAATGTATATGATATGTGAAAAAGTGGATATGGTTTTCATTTGTGGTAAATACTGCTTAACTGTTAGCATAGTACTGTGGTTATATGCTGAAAAGTACCTTAATCATTCCAAGCTCACACAATATGTCTTCGCAAACATTATTGAAAAGAAATGCAGGGAACTATAAATATGGAGAATATGCCCAATGAAAAAGAACAGTAACTGATAAGAGAAATGCAACTAACATTTTAGGAGCACTAACACACAATTCACATGTCACTACGAGGCAGATGAAGCATCATTTGTGAACCAGAGCAAATCAGTCTCCACAATATGCACTCCTTATCGATTGAAAATCCACACTGGCTGTGAATTGGATAAACATTAACCTTGGTCTGTCAATGGGAGGTTCAGGTTTTCCAAGAATCACATTGTTGGTCCCTGTTTTGCCAAGAGATGAAATTCAGTGTACAGACTTGTCTGTACAAAACTGCTTTACAGTAGGTATCAATGCTCAAGGTCAATAATTAGTACATTGCTCAAGGTCAATCATTCGAGCAATGCTGAGGGTCAATAATTTGAGCACTTGATAACAGTCACAATAGGGAACAGCACACAAATTTTACATTAGTTGCATGTTTGCTTCTGTTTGGCGCAGGGGGCAGAGGTTTCTGTTGTACTACTCATGTCTTGTTACTACATGATCACGCTCAACATTTGTTAAGCCATTGAAGTCCTCTGAAGGCTCTTTGAAATGATCAGAAAAAAGTTGTACTGTTCCACTGAAATATACAGGGTGTTACAAAAGGGTATGGCCAAACTTTCAGGAAACATTCCTCACACACAAATAAAGAAAAGATGTTATGTGAACATGTGTCCGGAAACGCTTAATTTCCATGTTAGAGTTCATTTTAGTTTCATCAGTATGTACTGTACTTCCTCGATTCACCACCAGTTGGCCCAATTGAAGGAAGGTAATGTTGACTTCGGTGCTTGTGTTGACATGCAACTCATTGCTCTACAGTACTAGCATCAAGCACATCAGTACGTAGCATCAACAGGTTAGTGTTCATCACAAATGTGGTTTTGCAGTCAGTGCAATGTTTACAAATGCGGAGTTGGCAGATGCCCATTTGATGTATGGATTAGCATGGGGCAATAGCCGTGGCACGGTACGTTTGTATCGAGACAGATTTCCAGAACACAAGGTGTCCTGACAGGAAGATGTTCGAAGCAATTGATCGGCGTCTTAGGGAGCACGGAACATTCCAGCCTATGACTCGCGATTGGGGAAGACCTAGAATGACGAGGACACCTGCAATGGACAAGGCAATTATTCGTGCAGTTGACGATAACCCTAATGTCAGCGTCAGAGAAGCTGCTGCTGTACAAGGTAACATTGACCACGTCACTGTATGGATAGTGCTACGGGAGAACCAGTTGTTTCCGTACCATGTACAGCGTGTGCAGGCACTATCAGCAGCTGATTGGCCTCCACGGGTACACTTCTGCGAATGGTTCATCCAACAATGTGTCAATCCTCATTTCAGTGCAAATGTTCTCTTTACGGATGAGGCTTCATTCCAACGTGATCAAATTGTAAATTTTCACAATCAACATGTGTGGGCTGACGAGAGTCCACACGCAATTGTGCAATCATGTCATCAACACAGATTTTCTGTGAACGTTTGGGCAGACATTGTTGGTGATGTCTTGATTGGGCCCCATGTTCTTTCACCTACGCTCAATGGAGCACGTTATCATGATTTCATACGGGATACTCTACCTGTGCTACCGAGCGAGGTGGCGCAGTGTTTAGACACTGGACTCGCATTCGGGAGGACGACGGTTCAATCCCGCATCCGGCCATCCTGATTTAGGTTTTCCGTGATTTCCCTAAATCAGTCCAGGCAAATGCCGCGATGGTTTCTCTGAAAGGGCACCGTCGACTTCCTTCCCCATCCTTCCCTAGTCCGATGAGACCGATGACCACGCTGTCTGGTCTCCTTCCCCAAACCAACCAACCACCCAACCAACCAACCAACCTGTGCTGCTAGAACATGTGCCTTTACAAGTACGACACAACATGTGGTTCATGCACGATGGAGCTCCTGCACATTTCAAAGTGTTCGTACGCTTCTCAACAACAGATTCGGTGACTGATGGATTGGTAGAGGCGGACCAATTCCATGGCCTCCACGCTCTCCTGACCTCAACCCTCTTGACTTTGATTTATGGGTGCATTTGAAAGCTCTTGTCTACGAAACCCCGGTACCAAATGTAGAGACTCTTCGTGCTCGTATTGTGGATGGCTGTGATACAATACGCCATTCTCCAGGGCTGCGTCAGGGATTCCATGCGACGGAGGGTGGATGCATGTATCCTCGCTAATGGAGGACATTTTGAACATTTCCTGTAACAAAGTGTTTGAAGTCACACTGGTACGTTCTGTTGCTGTGTGTTTCCATTCCATGATTAATGTGATTTGAAGAGAAGTAATAAAATGAGCTCTAACATGGAAAGTAAGCGTTTCCAGACACATGTCCACATAACATTTTCTTTCTTTGTGTGTGAGGAATGTTTCCTGAAAGTTTGGCCATACCTTTTTGTAAAACCCTGTATAAAAAGTTGTGTCATAATTTGGTAGACATAAATGTTAAAAATTACTTGCATATGTCAGAAAATTCACTATGTTGTTCACCATAACTTAGAAAAATGGCATTTTGATATATTTACATATTCTTGGTGTATTTTGGTTGACCTATCTTAGCTGCCTGTATATGAATTACATTTTTTGTTCTTAAACTGTAACACTACAACACGTAAATGTGATTCACAAATGATTAAAACAACAACAACAACAACAGCAGCAGCAGCAGCAGCAGCAGCAGCAGCAGCAACAACAACAACAACAACTCAATGAGATTTCATGAAAGTAAACATAGTTAAGATACAAAAAGAGAATATATATTGGGATTCCACCTTGAGAAGAGTAACACAATGTTTCCTCACATTTAGTTTTTCCCTGTGTTACTGTGTAGTTGGTGGAATTTGTCATGAGGTGTTTGTCATGATGTCATCTTTAAGCCAAAAAGTGTTTGTTTGTGGTCACATAAGGTCTCTATTTCTTTTGTTTATATGCAAGGAACAGTGCTCTCCTCATCCATGGATTCCATATGAGCAGCATTCATACAGCAGTTGCATTCATGTCATTCCCATCACCATTTACAAGTGGAAGTTATGAAGCAGGCATGCATCTTCTAATCTGCAGTCAGAGAAGATCACCAAGGAAAGAGAATGGGGCAGAAGAAGCATCAGAGGAACTTTCCATTTCAGTTTGTCTCCTCTCACTCCCCCTTAGCAAATTTTTTGTACACGGATTTTGATTGGCTATTGTGTCATTTTCCTGCAGTTTTCTTTACTGTGTTCTTTGCCAACTGTCTTTTTGTGTATTAGTTTTTCTCCTATCTCTGTTATGCAAACATTTAAAAATGTTGTGTGCAACAACACTGAAATTCAACACATTTACAATCAACCCCTATGACAATTAGAACTGGATCCTTTTCCTCCAATGGCACATCTCTATTTACCTCTCACAATACTTTTACACGATGTTTATGAGTTATGGGTATACACTCATCGGTCTCCGAGCAGCGCTGCTGTGTGGACGTGCGGAGGGAGCGCTGTGACCTTCTCAGGCTGCAGCGCCTTTCGCCGCGCGTCAAAAAGCAAACTGTCGCCAAGCGTTTAAGCTAGGACGAAAGTAGTGTTAGGCGAGATACACTGGACTAGCCAGATGTTGTAGGGAATGGCTAGCACAGGGAATAACGAGGGACCAGGGTCTCCTCATCGGGCGGACGACCGAAAGGTGGCCGTCCCCCCCGAGCGGGATACGTCCGCGTGCCTCTGGATCGAGATCGAAAATTAGGACACAGACTGATTCCGTGGACAGGTCTAGGTCTGAGTCGAGCCACCACCGACGCCACCGTGACGTAGAATCACACCATCGCCAGCCGGCAACCACGCCACAGGAGCGCCATGACAAGGACGACAAGATGGCCGCCGACCACAGATTACGCCTGAAACATCTCCATATCAGCGACCACCACAACCCAACATCCGACGCTGAGTCATCAGATGCCGAAAGTACGACACATACACCCGCCTTCTCCAGCGATGAAGAAATGGAGCTGGCAGACGACGGTAACGGAATATTCCAACTCGTAAAGAAAAACAAACGTAAACGCAGAAAATCGGAGAACATGAACGGAAACTCAATTAAACCCTTCACAATAGAGACAAAAAACAAATTCGAACCTCTTGATGCGTCCCACGACAGCCGTGACCCACCCGGCGCCACAACCAGCGGACCGCCAACCCCATCAACATCACAACAACAACAGCTACATAATACCCAAACAGCACCACGAGCGGTCCCAAAAAGACCGCGCATACCGCCAATCACTGTGCAGTACCAAGGGCACCATCTAACCCTGAACGCGGCGCTGAAGAAAAGGATGGAAGGGCAAATCAGAGCCATCCACAAAGGAAAGTCAATTAAATACCACTTCAGCTCGGTCAGAGACCAAAAAGAAGCACTCAGCTTTTTCAGACAAGAAAAGATTGTATTCTACACGCACCAGCCCCCAGCAGACAAACAACTAAAAGTAGTCCTAAAAGGCCTACCCGAATCCATAACAGAGCAAGAAATTCAACAGGACCTCACAGACTTGGGATTCAAACCCACAAATGTACACCAGTACAAAAAACAAAACGAAGAAACGAAAGAACTACACAAAATGGACATCTATTGTGTCACAATGGAAAAACAAACAGAAAACGAAGCCATTTACAACACTTAATACGTCCTTGACACCAAGGTGACAGTAGAGGCATATAAAAGCAAAGACGGGCCTCCCCAATGCAAGAGGTGCCAAGGCTTCTACCACTCAGCCAACTACTGTGAGATGCCCACCAGGTGTGTCAGGTGCGGCGGTGACCACAGGGCGTTCAACTGCCCACTTCCAAAAAACGCGACGCCACACTGCGCCAATTGCAATCAAACCGGGCACCCAGCGTCATTCAGAGGCTGTGAAGTATTTCAAAAGGCCATCAACGCATACAACGCGAAAAGGCCACAAAAGGCCACCACTACAAACGCAACACAACGTATCAAACATACGGCCATGCCCACCCCAGCAGAAACAAGCAGGATGGGACGAAGACAGTGGGCAAATATCCCACAACCAGACACCACAACACAAACCAACAACGGAATAGGAGCCGTCCTCGACTTCATCAATAAAATCAAAGACCTATGGGAGCGATTCCAGTGGTCAAATATCATACAAACCATAACGACAACGATCGTCAACTTCAACAACGCAACCGACATCATGTCGAAAATTACAGCAATCATCGGAAGAGTGATGACCTTTTTCACACCATCCCATGGAGTATAGACATCAACAGAACAAAAACCTCCGATTCTGCAACTTTAATGCAAACGCCCTTAAACGTAAGAAGGAAATATTAAACGAGTTCGTAGAAGAACACAAAATTAACATTCTATGTGTGACAGAGACACACCTACAACAAGAGAGCTACAAACTCCGCAACATGATCTGCCATAGGACAGACCGCATCAACAGATTAGGTGGCGGAACAGCCATCTTCATCAGGGCAGACATCACCCACCACCCAGAACCAACGCCAAGGATGACGTCACTGGAAGCAACCATAATCACAATAGAGACAACAAGAGGAAAAATCGCAGTTGTAAAAAAAATTGCTCTGAGCACTATGGGACTTAACATCTGTGGTCATCAGTCCCCTAGAACTTAGAACTACTTAAACCTAACTAACCTAAGGACATCACACACATCCATGCCCGAGGCAGGATTCGAACCTGCGACCGTAGCAGTCGCGCGGTTCCGGACTGAGCGCCTTAACCGCGAGACCACCGCGGCCGGCATCGCAGTTGTAGCCGCATACCTCAGCCCAAGTGTAAATTACGACGAACAGGACCTAATGCAAATATTCGACACCCACGACCGAGTTCTCCTGTGTGGCGACCTCAACGCGAAAAACGAGGCCTGGAATTCGCGAAGAAACAACAACAGAGGAGTTCAACTCCAACAACTGGGACACTTACAAGCAGTCGTCACTGCACCGGAAGACATCACATACATACCTTTCAACAGTCGCAACCGGCCAGACGTACTGGATGTCTGCATAGTCAAAAATTTAGACCCAGAACTGAGCCTCCAAGTCCATAACAAACTAACATCCAACCACCTCCCAGTCACAGGGCACATCGGCAACGCCCTGGAATTACCCCGACCTCGCCGCACAACAACAGTCAACTGGGACAGTTCGAGAGGTGGCTGAACAACAACACCAACCCCACCATCGAACTAACCTCCGAACAACAGATAGAGGAAGCCATCGGTTCCCTCACCAGCAAGATCCAAAAAGCACACACGCCGGCATTGACAACAGTTATATTTGAAGAAGACAAATACAGCACACTGCCGCCACTCATCCAGGACCTGAAATTCCTCAAGAACCAGGCACGAAGACGCTGGATCCGAACAAGAGACCCCAGAGAAAGGACAGAAGTCAACAGACTCAATAGAGAAATACACAAACGAGCCAAAGAATGGAAAGCGGAGATGTGGGAGGACGGAATGTCAGCCCTCACGCTCCGCCAAAATCTAAAAGCCGACTGGAAACTCATCAAAAATCTCAGAAAACCGAGACAAGCAAAACATGCCCTGAAAGACGGCAACGACATGATCTACGACGCACTTAGACGGGCGGAACTATTCGCGACCACGTATGAAAAACAAAACAGAATAGATCAGCCAAACCAGCCCACAGCAGATGAAGAAGAATTCAACCGCCACATCATGCACACAGTACAACAAATAAGGAACACACCCATCGACGACCGTCCAGAACTAACGACCCCAGCTGAAGTTAAAAACGTGATCAAATACCTAAACGCACGAAAGGCCCCTGGCCCAGACAAAATAACCAACGAACAGCTGTAGCACCTACCAAGAAAACCATTGGTGCTACTCACAAGAATCATAAACGCCTGCATGATCAAGAGCCACTACCCCACAGCATGGAAAACGAGCAAATTAGTCCCAATACCGAAAAAAGGGAAAGACACCAGTAAACCTGAAAACCACAGACCTATCAGTCTCCTTCCCAATATGTCTAAAGTAATGGAGAGGGTACTGATACCTAGAATACGCCAGCCACTGCTAGACGGCAACATAATAAGACGTGAACAATTTGCGTACCAACCAACATTATCGGCAGAACTGCAACTGCTGCGGATAACAGAGCATGTAACCAAAAACATGAACTTATCTCGTTACACGGCGGCCGTCCTATTGGACATAGAGAAAGCATACGACAGAGTATGGGTGGACAACCTAATCGTCAAGCTGTACGAAACCACAGACCTACCCAAACGCTACCTACGCCTACTGGACAGCTATCTTACCAACAGAAAGTGCTATGTAACAATTGACGGTCAACAATCAGAAACTAAAACCCTGGAGGAGGGAATCCCCCAAGGTTCAGTCATTTCTCCAACGCTCTTCACGGTCTACGTTAACGATCTGCCCACAACGCCACACACAGTACTCGCACAGTTCGCTGACGACACAGCATTATTGGTAAGCAACAGAAGGCTAGACACAACCATCAGACGCCTGCAAGAACAAGTTACCAACACCGAAAAGTGGGCAAGACTTAACCACATCAAAATCAATTAAACAAAAACCGAAGCCATCCTCTTCACCAGGAGAAGACCTATCCTAGAAGAAAGAATAGAAATCAATGGACAACAAATTCCATGGAAGACGTCAGTGAGATATCTGGGGGTCCAACTAGACAATAAAATACTCTTCAAACAGCACGTAGAGGACAAGAAAGCAAGAATAATAAGAGCAATACACGCATTGTACCCACTCCTATCAAGCAAGGAAATGCTCCCAGTCACAAAACTACAAATCTACAAGTCAATAATAGTACCAGCAATGCTCTACGGCTGCTCCTCATGGGGCATAACAAGCAAAACAAACGCCCAAACACTACCAGTCCTTCAAAACCGCTGCCTAAAACTCATCATAAACGTGCCACCCTGGACCAGCACGGACGTCATACACGAAGAACTCGAGATCCCAAGAATTGAGCAACAAATCAGAGACGCAGCAACGAGACTGGCTGAAAAGGTGGCACGACTCAGGCCTAGACTTGAACAACTAAACGAAATTGCAGCCTATGAACCAGCACCATGGCACAAAGTTCGAGTGCCACTAGCAATAATCCGACGGTAGCATGTAGGATAGATGGAAACATCAAGACCGACAGGCTAAACGATTAGAACAAACCAGGTAGATGGAAACATCAAGAAACGGCAGGTCTACTCCAGGATGGAAACATCAAGAGAGATAGGAGCAACGATTAGAAACCTCGACAGAGACAGGACTAATTTTTAACATCTTAAACCAGATTAGAAACACATAACGATAGCATCAAACAACAAGCACTCATTATAAACCACGGGAAATAAGCACAAATAACTACAGGCAGGGAAAAACAAACCTAAACTAAACAACGAGGCAGCCCCAAAAGCCTCAAAAAGTCCAATAACTGAGGTCCTAAAGAGCCAAAAACGTGCTCAAGGAACCTCTAAAGAGAAGGATGGAGACCCCATTATGAAAATAAATGGTGCCCCCAATCAAAAACCCTACCCCGCACACACGAGGGACCAGGCTGCAAACGAGCCAGCACCCTCCGTCGCACAACCCAAAAAAAAAGGGATACACTCAATACTACTGCTTGATTGAGTAGCTCGGGTATGTTTTGACTATGTACCTTTTTAGACTAGTGATCTCATACATAAAATATTCCAGTGACAGCATACAATGTGTCCACTCTGTCACAGTGTGATACTGACGCTCGGAGCCAGTGTTAAGTACAGTGGAATACTGCAGCCATCATATCAGAGCAGGCTGAAATTCACAGCACAAACTACATAGTGGAATGGTTATAGGAAACCCTGAAAGATCTAACCATTATCATTGTCTCTAAATTCATTTATACATACCTTCCAGATTTAGTGATGAGCAGTACATCCAATATACTTGGATGCATACCCTCATTACCATTAATAAAGAGTCTAGTTATGATGCCTGTTTGCCAAAATATGTTACATGATTGGAATTAAATTAAAGGTGTGATCCAGATGGCAGTAGTAGTAGAGTAGTAGTAGTAGTAGTAGTAGTAGTAATGATCTTCAGTCTAAAGGCTGGTTTGATCAGCTCTCCATCCTTTGCAAATCTCTATCTATGAATAACTACTTCAACTTATATCTGCTTGAATCTGCTTATGGTATTCATCTCTTGGCCTCCCTCCAATACTAAATTGGTGATCCCATGACATCTCAGAAAGTGTCCTATTAATCGATCCCTTCTTCTAGTCAGGTTGTGGCAAATTTCTTTCTTCCCGATTCTATTCAGTGCCTCCTTATTAGTTATGTGATCTACCCATCTATTCTTCAGCATTCTGCTGTAGTACTACATTTCAAAAGCTTCTAATCTCTTCTTGTCTAAACTCTTTAACTGTCCATGTTTCACTTCTGTATATAAACATTAAAAGCAACTACAATCTCATGCCAATGAGACATCACAGAATTATAACTAGGTTCAAAAACTTCCCACTTACTGTCCCAACTCAACAGGTCATATTATTGCTTTTAGCTGAAAGTGAGTACAAGTAACTTTCAGTTTTAGGAGTGTATGTAAGAGGGATTTGCCGACTGATGCAGTAGCTACAGAATTTAAGAACAGAGGTTGCACCCGAAATAAATGTCTTTGCTTAAGTCTAAACAATTCATTTGTTGAAACCAATGTGGATTTTTCAAGGGAGGGGAAAGATCTTGTCAATGATGAGGTCTTTACAGACTGAGTGCAAGTTTAAACTGAACATGATTGGGAAGGAAATCCAATGTGTTTATTTCAAAGGAACTACCTGAATATTCACCCTAATTTAGAGATTAAAAAGAAAATCTGAATCTGGATTAATATATGGGGGATTTCAGTCAGTCTCATCCTAAATACAAGTTCAGTGTCTTAACCACTGTGCCACCTGGCTCGTTTTGGAACGAATGGGTCCAAAAGCACATTCATCACTAATTAAGAGATCTAAAATGTTGCTTATAACAATGGCAACAAGGAGGCTATGGTTTTCTGTTGTTTGAAATGTCCCACCACAGTTCTACCCTACTGGTATGTGCTTCATGTGGCAATTGTTAGTACCATATTGTAAAAATGAGACACATGTGTTGCTTAACTTTGAATATTTCCTTTTGCGCCAAGCTGACAGTGATGCCTGCCATCTGATATTCTTGCCAGCGCCAGGAATTTTTTTTCTTTTTAATTACTTGAAGGGAATAACGGTTGTTCATAAACTATCTTTGCAACAAACTTTTATTTGCTTTGCAGGAAAGAAAGCTACACTATTCTTCTGAGCAGCAAAAAAATCACTGAAGTTTACATCTTTGCTCCTTTTTGTCATTATAGTTCTTTACTGGAACAGATTAATCTCTTTAACTGTTTCTATCTGTGAATTTGTTTTGTTTGAAAACACGCATCAAGAATGTCTCAAAAATAATGCTACATATACTTGTGCTTGCAGACATACTGTTGTAATGACATTGCATGAGTGTGATTAATGATACCTTACAATGAATGCTGTGGCTCTAAGTATGCAGTCAACAATTGATGGCAGCCATAGTGATAAAATTTATCATGCACACAACTGTGTATGCAATAGCGAACCATCTAGTCACCTCAGCGCAGGAAGCTGCCCAAATAAGTATCTTACCCATAGGGCCTGACAAATTATTTTATTTAGATTAATATCGCTGAGACCAGAAAAAATATTATGAATCAGGTCATAAGCTTATGAAGTATTTGGATGGATATGAGAATGGGTGGGAATTTCTTGTAAATTAGAAACAAATGCGACAGCAGCTCTTATCTTGAAAAAAGCATTACATGACTACAAAGTGCACAATATACATTAATAACTTGGCAGACATCAGTAGCAGCTCTCCAACACAGTTCACATACAGTGTTGTTAATTATAGAGAGTTGGTACCCCTATAAATCTTCTGTTTAAGCGTAGAAGACTTGAAGGAAATTAAACTCCATGCATTTACTGCCAGTTGGACTCAATATGAGCAAATGTAATGCAGTGAACAAAAGGAGACAAAAAAGGACTTACAGTAGTAGAAGGGTTTTGTGGGCGCACGACAGCAAGGTCTTCAGCGCCCGTTCAGTATCATAGTGAGACGGGTGTCAAGAAAAAAACTCAAGGACTTACATTAAGAACAATATCGGCAACGAATTGTTAATGTCAGCAACAGCAATAATCTCTTCCACAGAGCAATACATCAAATAATCAAATGAATCGAATCTTGTGATAGAAAAAACTATTGAACAGCACTTTTCCGGTCAAATTGTTTTCTCAAGTAGTAGCTTCTGTCCTATCTGTAAAGATCAACCAAAAAGTTTCCATTCGAAGGCCACATTAACCCCTTGCCTACATGTTGGTGCTTATATACCTGAATCAGAGTTGTGCTGGATTGCACATAAGTCACACCAATGACCTCTAACAGTAACGCTTGTATCATTGAGCACTAGTTGTCTGTCCCAGGACCTTGCGAAAGTGAAATGATTGACTATATTAAAAATTTTCATGTCCTAATTTAACAGCACAAGGTGTTGTTATGCTTGATCAATCATATCTGGGCACATCGCAACAAAATCTGTGTGTATTATATGTGCTGCATCCATTAGCTCCTCAATGCAAACGACAAAATTTGACAGATTACACTCGGGTGGCACTCAATTCTGCATACACGCACTGATAGTGGACTTCTATGCAGCAGACAGATCCCTTGGCACCCATGGTCTCCAGAACTGCGTAAGAAGGCAAGCTCCAGCAGATGTGCATGTTGATACTCTTAAGTTTCACTAGTTAAGATTTGGCTGTTCTTCTGACAATAATTACTGTACAGCTACAGCTATGAAGTCTTTGATGGTGGAGCCTTGGGATAAAAAGTTCTTGGAAAACTTCCCACATCAAATTTGGATAAAATTCCAAGCTTTCAATGGCTACCTCCATCACGGTCATAAGGTAGCATGTCAGACTGTTGTGAAACTAGCAAGGCTCCCACTTTTATAAGTACAGGAATTTTGAAAAATTAGCAGTGTCTGAGCATGGCCTGTTAAGTAAAAACAAGCTCATGTTTGAGCACATGAAGATACTGGTCCATGTTTCCAACTATTTGGATTCCGTGATTAGAGAAGCACAGTGGAAATTAGACTTTGTGATAAAAACTTCAATAGAGACAACAGCCATGCACTTAGCAAGGCATGCACTTGATAAAGAAAGAACACAGAGGAAGACTTTTCGTAGTTTAACGCTTAATGTGAGTGGTGATGTGGTAAGAATGCTGGACAGAGAGTGCAAACAATCTATGGACAGAGAGGGTGCCACCTCAATATGCACAATTTCCATGATGTCACAATGACATAATCAAGCCTATCAAATGTCATCCTTTGGGCATAAAAGTGGGAGTGTTGCCAGTTTCACAAGTCAGACATATAGCCTCTGGCAACGATGATGATGGCCATAGTCATTAAAAGCTTTGAGATTTCATCCAAATTTGATGCAGCAAGTTTACCAGTAACGTTTTATCTAACTACTGCTACTGTGCCTCTACAAATTTGCTATGGTTTGCCGTACTGGCCAGATTCTTGTTTACTGTTTACCAATGACTACATCTGGACCTTGTTCTGTGCATTAGACTTTTACTCTGTGCAAACTGTCGTTGCGTATAGTGTTCAATAAACAAAAAATGTACCACATTTCTACAATGGTGATGAGATTGTACAAATCCAAAGTGCTACACAATGGAAAAAATGATATTCAAATTCCTGGTATCAACAAATAGCCTTGTTACAAAAACAGTTCATAGCTCAAGAGAAGTAACACCATCAGCAGATGGCCATGTTAACAGCAACATTTCACAGCACAGTCTGTAACATCCTTGCTGACATCTATGGTTCCAGCATTCCCATCATTTCAAGAAGACGCTGAGGCCTGCCAAAAGTACATGTACCAACAACATACAAACATACATACATAATTTCACTGCTTGCAAGGTAAATAATTCTGATGTACAAAAATAGTTATTTTTGTTGAGCTCACATACATAATTTCACTGCTTGCAAGGTAAATAATTCTGATGTACAAAAATAGTTATTTTTGTCGAGCTCATCTCATGAAGTAGTGTACCTTCTTAGGATACTGAAGCCCGCTGACAATCCCAATAGCTTGTCGTCCTCCAAGGTTAATGAAGTCTTGGAGAGTATTATAGCTGCATAATGAATACTTATGCTATTGTTGTCAAAAATTGCAATAACTCTTACCATGATTAGGTACTTGAGCTTAAAGGATTGAGTCAACTTCACAATTGTGTGTGTGCAAATGGACAATGCAAGCAATTGAATGTTGACTTCCTAATCAAGGACTGGTTTATTAACTACATACCCAAAACAGAAGTAAGTACTTACATGATAAGACTTTTGGAACTATCTTTGGTCAAAATTCTCAAAATTGAACAAAGTTTTGAACTGGCATAAGAGACTAACTCCTCTATAGCTTCCTGCAATACCACGTAAAATATTCCTCTATGCCTTTACACAAGTTTATCACTAATTTCATTTATGCTACTCATCCTCTTTCTTTTGTTTACTGTCAATCTATATTCTGTGTTATATGTGGACTGTTCATTCCATTCAGCAGGTCTTGAATGTAGCAATGTCTACAGCACATCTTATCAATTTCCTTTCACACTAGATTTCAATTCCAGTTCTGAAACTTTCTTTTAATTCCTTCATCACTTCTTTACAATGTAACTTGAACAGTAGAGCAGATATGCTACATCTCTGCCTTATGCCAATTTTAATTTGAGCAATTCTCTCTTGGTCTTCAATCCTTTAGTTCCCTCTTGTTTCTTGTACATATTGCATATTGCCCATCTTGTCCTACAGCTTATACTTATTTTTCTGAGAATTTCAAACAACTTGTGCTGTTTCACATTGTCCAATACTTTTTCTGGGTCTACACATCCTATGGAATTACCTCTTGCCTGCATTGAAACAGAGGATGACACGCGTAAAGCTGAAATACTAAACACCTTTTTCCAAAGCTGTTTCACAGAGGAAGACCGCACTGCAGTTCCTTCTCTAAATCCTCGCACAAACGAAAAAATGGCTGACATCGAAATAAGTGTCCAAGGAATAGAAAAGCAACTGGAATCACTCAATAGAGGAAAGTCCACTGGACCTGACGGGATACCAATTCGATTCTACACAGAGTACGCGAAAGAACTTGCCCCCCTTCTAACAGCCGTGTACCGCAAGTCTCTAGAGGAACGGAGGGTTCCAAATGATTGGAAAAGAGCACAGATAGTCCCAGTCTTCAAGAAGGGTCGTCGAGCAGATGCGCAAAACTATAGACCTATATCTCTTACGTCGATCTCTTGTAGAATTTTAGAACATGTTTTCTGCTCGCGTATCATGTCATTTCTGGAAACCCAGAATCTACTATGTAGGAATCAACATGGATTCCGGAAACAGCGATCGTGTGAGACCCAACTCGTCTTATTTGTTCATGAGACCCAGAAAATATTAGATACAGGCTCCCAGGTAGATGCTATTTTTCTTGACTTCCGGAAGGCGTTCGATACAGTTCCGCACTGTCGCCTGATAAACAAAGTAAGAGCCTACGGAATATCAGACCAGCTGTGTGGCTGGATTGAAGAGTTTTTAGCAAACAGAACACAGCATGTTGTTATCAATGGAGAGACGTCTACAGACGTTAAAGTAACCTCTGGCGTGCCACAGGGGAGTGTTATGGGACCATTGCTTTTCACAATATATATAAATGACTTAGTAGATAGTGTCGGAAGTTCCATGCGGCTTTTCGCGGATGATGCTGTAGTATACAGAGAAGTTGCTGCATTAGAAAATTGTAGCGAAATACAGGAAGATCTGCAGCGGATAGGCACTTGGTGCAGGGAGTGGCAACTGACCCTTAACATAGACAAATGTAATGTATTGCGAATACATAGAAAGAAGGATCCTTTATTGTATGATTATATGATAGCGGAACAAACACTGGTAGCAGTTACTTCTGTAAAATATCTGGGAGTATGCGTACGGAACGATTTGAAGTGGAATGATCATATAAAACTAATTGTTGGTAAGGCGGGTACCAGGTTGAGATTCATTGGGAGAGTCCTTAGAAAATGTAGTCCATCAACAAAGGAGGTGGCTTACAAAACACTCGTTCGACCTATACTTGAGTATTGCTCATCAGTGTGGGATCCGTACCAGGTCGGGTTGGCGGAGGAGATAGAGAAGATCCAAAGAAGAGCGGCGCGTTTCGTCACTGGGTTATTTGGTAACCGTGATAGCGTTACGGAGATGTTTAATAAA
The DNA here is from genome assembly GCF_021461395.2 of Schistocerca americana. Taxonomy (NCBI): domain Eukaryota; kingdom Metazoa; phylum Arthropoda; class Insecta; order Orthoptera; family Acrididae; genus Schistocerca; species Schistocerca americana. Next base: position 714,815,523 of record NC_060130.1, read on the forward strand.
CTCAAGTGGCAGACTCTGCAAGAGAGGCGCTCTGCATCGCGGTGTAGCTTGCTCGCCAGGTTTCGAGAGGGTGCGTTTCTGGATGAGGTATCGAATATATTGCTTCCCCCTACTTATACTTCCCGAGGAGATCACGAATGTAAAATTAGAGAGATTAGAGCGCGCACGGATGCTTTCAGACAGTCGTTCTTCCCGCGAACCATACGCGACTGGAACAGGAAAGGGAGGTAATGACAGTGGCACGTAAAGTGCCCTCCGCCACACACCGTTGGGTGGCTTGCGGAGTATCAATGTAGATGTAGATGTAGATTATCAAAAAATTCAAAAATGTCTCTCTGGAATCTTTACCTTCCCTAAAATCAAACTGATCATCATTTACTAGCTCCTCAAACTTTCTTTTCCAGTATTCTGTGTATTATTCCTGCCCGTGACTTGAAGACATTACCTATTAAACTAATTACGCAATAGTTTCCTCATTTATCCACCCTTGATATATTCAAAATTGTATGGATAATATTGTTCTGAAAGGTCAATGGTTTGTCTCCTCTCTCATAGATTACAAATGCTAACTTGAATTGTCATTTGGGTGCTATTTCCCCCAACGATTTTAGAAATTCCAATGGAATGCTTTCTGCCCTGCCTGCCTTGTTTGACTGCAGGTCTTCTAAAACTCTGCCAAACTGACTCTAATACTGGATCCCCTATGGCTTCACAATCAACGCTCATTTTTTTTTCTCCTATCGTGTCAGCAAACAAATCCTGTATCCCTGCGCATTGGATACATTATCAAAGTGAAGTAAAGTTCCGATTCACCTACCAGAATGGCATACTGTACATACAGTTATAAGTTAATAACTTGAATGTTCACATATGATGTAAAGTGACAGCTCCCCGAAAAAGCACCGTGGAGTGAAACAGCAAAACGAAATGACCACTAAGTAGTGCCAGTATAAAGTATAGCACAACATTATTTTACGAAGGTTCAAACTTCAATAGTGGTGACTATTTATTTACAACATAAATACAGTAGATACAAGTTTCAGAGTTTTAATGTTATTCAGAGTAGTCACCAGCATTGTGCACAAACCACTGCCAGTGACATGGAAGTCGTAGGATACTCTTAGCAATGCCAGTTGTGTTGATAATATGAGTGGAGTGGTCTCCTGCTCAATGAATCTCTGTAACAATTCTGAAACTGATGCCATGAAGTACTTCCTTCAATTTAAGCATCAAATTGAAGTAACAAGGGTTTAAGTCTGGGGAGTGTGGTGTGCAGTACAGCACTTCCCAGTTCCATCGATCGAACAAATCAGTCACACCCATATTTGCCTGAGCATTTTCCTGCAAAATGATTGGCAGGGTGCATATTTGAGATGCAGTCCACTGTGGTATTATGGAACACACTTTGTGTTCACATACGATGAGTAGTTTGAAGACCACACAACTCCTTTTTAGAAATCTGCATTAATTCCAACAGCTGCAATCATCCAAACCTTTGCTCATCCAAGTCATTCACTATAAGTCTGTACATAACATCACACAAAATGATGGCAAGTTTCTTCAAATCAAGAAACCATATGATACAGTTTCATATGATCACAGAGCACAGAATGTCTGTCTGAACTCATAACCTTCCAGCACACACTACAAAGCATGTTGTAAAAATCATGTAGCAAGTAACACTGATAGCACCTGTGAGACCGTTCACAGAGAAGTGATGTTAGTAGAAACTGCTGCAAAACAAAATATTTGCCCATGATCAGTATTTTGTACAAAGATACAGTACTTCATGCTCAATATATGCAAATTTAGCATATGTATATGAACATGCAAGAAGAGGTTGAATTATTGAACTAAATAATGTGGTAAATCACTAAAGAAAATGAAAAGTTGAAAATTTTTAATTATATCGGCTACAGTAAAATAAAGGTGGAACAGCGTCTTACATCTAGTTAACGAGTCTCACTGAAGGAACATTAAAAAGGAATTTCTATAAATAAGCTTTATTTACAGAACCCATATCTGGCAATTCCTTGAGTACTACTGTTCTGTCTAAGATCCTTGAAAACCATGATTAACAGAACAAAGTGACAAACAAACACTGATTTGTGGTGCGTGTTTCATCAAGTTTCAGAATATAAAGGTTTTTAATATGCAATGTCTTGTAGCTCTAAAATAGTGAAGAAAACATATTTATAATTGTATGCACTAAAGCTGCTAATTGTTTACTGGATGACTAGTTTTGGGCTTTGGCCCATTTTTACAAGCCATGCGTTTTGTGTTTGGGATACACCTGGTGTGGACAGTTTTATTTATGTCATCAGACTTTAGATGTAGCTCAGATCTTCATTATTCAGCATGATCTGTTGTCACATGGATCAGAATCTGTTCTTGTTGGAGTGAATTCCAATGAGAGCAAATTCCCCATCATATGTGCAATACTGTTGTCACATGGATCAGATCTTGTTGGATAATGAATATGTGAACTACATCTAAAGGGTGCTGACATAAACAAAACTGTTGACATCAAGTAGATCCCAAATACAAAATACATGGCTGGTGAAAATGGGCAAAGCCTGACACTGGTCAGCCAAAAGTTACTTAACAGCTTTTATAGTGCTTTGGTAGCCCTGCCAGTGGACATAGCGATGAAGGCAGATGAGCTTGCATGGGTAGAGCAGAGGAATAGTTTGGATACTCGCCATGGAGGGCGCACGCATCATGTTGTATGGGCAGACCCACTGATTGACTGACTGTTTACTTGTGAATGGCAGTCAACAGAGCAGGCCAATGGTCAGAGTTAAACAGCTGCAAACCTCGCCTCATGCTTTGTGCCAACTGTTGTCATGCGTTTAGTCATTAGTTACCTGCACCAGTCGCACGGTGAATATATTGCCATATGCATATTTATGTGGGTTTGGATACTCTTCTCCCCACAGATCAATTTGCATGGCAAGTTCATTCCTCTCACTGGGTTCCTTTCCCTGGTTGTTACAAAGCCACCATCGGCCCACTAAGTACTGTATCTATACCAACCATGTTGAGTGGCAATGCTTTCGTGCCTGCTGCAGATACTAAAAGGGTAAACAATTAAAAATGTCTATCCTTCAATATTTTTCAATATGCTGAATGAAGCACCACAGGAGATATTAAAACAATTTTTGACATGGACAGCACTGCTCATAAAATGTAATTGGTTGGTTGGTTTAAAAGAAGGGCAGAGGGAGCAAACTGCTAGGTCATTTGTTCCTCATTCCGATTAAAATACTTCCACAAGGGTGGGAGTAAAATAATAAAGACGTACAAAACACAGCTGGAAGAAAGGAGAAAACCACAAGAATGACAGAAGGGCAACAAACACTAAAATGGACAAAATCAGAGATGAAAACCACATAGACACGCAAGAAACATGTAGAAGACATCAAAACAAGAGCGCTGATTACCATGGCTGGCTGACTATGAGAATAAAAAGGAGAAGCCAGCCACTCTGAAACACATTAAAACCTCCACCCTAAAAGCACTAGGGTGGAGGACACATGGGGATAAAGGATATGTGCTAAAACTTAGATCAAATGATAAAACCCACCATCACAAATAAAACGTAAAACTAAAGCTGCTGTTGAGGCATTGTCGCCCAACACCGAAGGTAGGGTGCTGGGGAAATTAAAAGTCCGCCGTACAGTAGCTGAAAGTGGGCAGTCCAGCAAGAGGTGGACAACTGTCATTTGTGAGCCACAGCGACACCGAGGTGGGTCCTCACGACGGAGGAGGTATCCATATGTTAGCCACGTATGGCCAATGCCTAGCAAGCAAAGGATAACTGATTCCCTGCAAGAGGACCCCATGGAAGACTTCCACACATTTGTATTCTCCTTAATGACACCCAGTTTGTTCTGCGTACTGTTATGCCATTCTGTCTCCCAAAGTTCAAAAACCCTGCAGCGTAAGACAGAACGCAGCTGAGTTTCAGAGACGCCCATCTCCAGAAGCAGTTTCCACATAGCCTGTTTGGCCGGCCTAATGGTAAGTTCGTTACCTGGGATTCCGACATGTCCTGGGGTCCACACAAACACCATTGAATGATGGGACCGTTCCAGGGCATAGACTGACTCCTGGATGGGCGCTACCAAAGGATGCGGCCTAAGTGTACACCAGATGCTCTGACGCAGAGGCTTGAGCATAGTGCTCAGTAAAGTGAGTCGGTAGATAACACACCATTGATGTTAATGCCAGGGACACCTGTTGGGGTCTGGTACCCAAAAAGATGTCCGATCTTCTTCCAGTCTTAGAAAGGTGACGTATGGCACCCAATGGTCGACACGTACCTCTCCCAACATTCCAGTTTCTGTCATTTTATAACCTGTCAAACACAGGCATGGAGCTGCTTAAAGGCTATTACGTGCTCTAGGGAGGGGTGCCACTTACGTCACTGTAGAGCTTGCTGACGCTCAGTAATTGTCTCAGCAACTTCCGGCGTCCACCAAGGGACCGTCTTTCGCCAGGGGCACCATAAATAATTAGGGATCGCGTTTTCCGCTGCACAAATGATTGTTGTAGTGACCTGCTCAATGACAACATTGATGGCACCATCTGGGGGAGATTCAGCGGTGACAGCAGAGGTGAAGGTTTCTCAGTCTGCCTTGTTCCAAGCCCATCTGGGCTGGCATCTGTGGGCATGGCGCCAGGGGAGTGACAAGAAGATGGGGAAGTGGTTACTACCACAAAGGTCGTCATGTGCTCACCAGTGGATAGGTGGGAGAAGGCCAGGACTGCAAACAGAGAGATCAATGGCCAAATATGTGTCATTTGCCAGACTGAAATGTGTGGGGCCACCTGTATTGAAGAGGCAAAGGTTGAGTTGTGACAGTTAATTTTCGACCTCCCTACCTCGGCCAGTAAGCATGGCGCCACCCCACAAGGGATTACGTCCGTTAAAATATCCCAAAAGTAGGAAATGTTTAGGGAATTGATCAATCAGTGCAGCCAATATGTTCAGGGTTACTGCATCATCTGGAGGAAGACATACATTGCAGACAGTTATTTCCTGCGCCATCCTAATCCTGACAGCTACAGCTTCAAGAGGGGTTCAAAGGGGCACAGGTTCACTACATACCGGGTTCAGGACCCAGACATAAGCTCCACCTGACATTATTATAGTCACTACGGTTCCTATAATATCCCTTATAACCATGGAGGTCATGGGTCCGCATTGCCGGGAACCATGTTTCCTGTAGGACAATGCAGAAAGCAGGTGTAAAGCTTAGCCAGGTGGTGGAAAAAACCATCGCAATTCCACTGGAGGATTACGTGATCGTGAGAGTACAGCATTTATTGTAATTACTGGTTTCAGCAAACTACACTGCCATCATCAGATCACCTTGCAGTACATTTCAGTATATCTGTGATGAACTCCAGAAGATCTGATGATGGTGACGTAGTTAGCTGAAATTGGTCATCACAATAAATGCTGTACAACAGCGATCTTGACTGGTTGAAGTTTTACTTCTGGGAAAATTGAAACACTTGGAGAAAGAAGAAGCAGCTGTAAGAACATCAAGTAGTGAGCAAAGAAGGCAAGGCTAAAAGGTGGAAGGAATATATAGAACGGCTATACACAGGAAACAAACTTGAAGACAGTACTGAGAAATGGAAGAGAAAGCAGATGGAAAGGAGATGGGAGCGCACTGAAAGACATAAGGCGAAACAAGGTCCCTAGAGTAGTAAACATTCTCTCAGAATTATTAAGATCTTTGGGAGAAGTGACCATCTATTCCGTGTAGTATGTAAGATATATGAGACAGCTGAGATACCTTCATACCAATAAAAATACAGGCTGTTCAAAAACAGCTTTGATCTCGTATTTATTTATTCAGTGGAATGGTCGATAGAGACCAAATCTGCCAGGCCTAGCAGAACTTCTGCACACATTACAGAAGCACACCACCATCGTGTCCAACCATCAGACAGTGGTACGGGAGGTCCAAGAAATATGGAAATGTCATGAGGAAAACAAGTTCTAGGCATCTGAGCACAAGTGATGCAGCTGTGGAATGGGTGCAACAGACATTTGTCCGGAGCACAACCAAATCATTCCCTCAAGTCTCTCAACAGTTGCAGCTACCACCAACCACGTTGCACATGATGCTACACAAGAGATGGAAGTTTCATGTCTACAAGGTGCAGTTGTTGCAAGCACTTCAACTTGATGACCAGAGCACTTAAAGCATTTGCAGCTGAGGATCAGAGTATCACCAACAATGCTTCAGACTATCTGAAAAAGGTGACGTTCATGGATGTAACTGGCTTTCATGTGACTGGGAAGGCAAACCAACTCAACATGAGAATCTGGGGGTCTGAGAACCTCCACTTTAGCATGGAAATTGTGTGAAATGGTAAATCCGTGCTGGCTGAAGCCAATATGTGGCCCAGCGGTAGTCACGGTGGTTATCTACTGCTCATAAGTTGGCAACAAGTCAGTTCGCAGAACCATGGGATGATTCTTTGACGTAACCAATGAGAGGGTGTGAAGTGAAGCAATGTACTTCTTGTGACAACATTGAAACCACAGTCTTGTTTGCTGTTTTTTGGGTTATCAGTGAGTTTCAAGAGAAATGTTGTGTGTGATAATGGCTACAAGTACTATAAAGTGGACTGATTCAAGTGATTTAGTTCTGCATAGCAACATAAGCCATTACTGCATGTCTCAAGAATTGATTGCAGAGACACAAAACCGTATCTAATGTGGTGGTGAAATGGCTTCACAATCTATCTGGATGAGCACACCAAGTGTTTCAATGTTTTATAATTAAATCATGGGAGAATTTAGGTGAATCAATGGTTATTAATAACAGAGTCTTTCATTCAATATATTAATAAACGTTGATCCACCTTCCTTCTGCCATGATTTAACTAAAAAAACATTGAACCACTTACTCAGTGTGCTCATGCAGATTGACTGCATAGCAACACATAGCAGAGAAATATTCCACTGGTTTTTTGAATATATCATGGCTTGCAACACTGTCCTTTGTTTGCAGATACTAGCTCACAGTTTAAATAGGAGTGACTCAAGCAAGGAGCTACCATATTTACAGCAATTTTTCACCCTTTATTCGGAATGTATTACTTTGAAGCACGTCGTCTGCCCGCTGCTCTCTCATTGGCTGCCTAACACAAACAGCTGACACAACTTCTTCTGTTCCCATCATACCTGGCCCTATTCTAGGCGTTTACCACTGTGACCTGTTTCATGATTGAGTGGTGGATCTGTTTTTCTTTGCAGAGGAGTAAACTGTTTATCTGGACATGCTGGAACAGTTTGCATTTCCATGGGTTGAATAACTGAAACCTCGCACCATGCTGCAGCAGGATGGTGCCCCTACTCACTGTGCCTCGATCATCAAGAAAGCTTTGGAAACACATTTCCAGGCCACTGGATCAGCAGAGGAGGACTCATTTCCTAGACCCCAAGGTCTTCAGGCACAACCCCACTAGATTTTTTTTTTCTCTTTGGGACTTGGTGAGGGATTCTGTCCACCAGACCCTGAAGGACGACCAGCAGGACTGCAAGCTCAAATTAGAGCAACAATTGTACATGTTAATGAGGCCATGCTAGGAACTGGAATATTGCTCAGATATCCCACGTGCTACAAATGGCACACACACTGAAGTGTGTTAAAAGCTACTAATACTTTGGGTGTGTGTGAACATTATGCCGCAAAGTGCACCTTCCTACTTATCCCCATTTCTGAAATATACATCATCGAAGTTGTAAAGATCATTCAGTAAATATTCTATAACAACTACAATTCCAAAAAAACAGGTTCCAGTATTACTTAATAATCAGTTTAGCACATCATGGTTGCAAAATACTAACTTGAATTATCCACAGAAAGCTGAAAGGACTGGCAGAAAATGGCCTAGAGGAAGATCTGATTAGTTTGCTTTCCAGAGAAATGTATGATGTTACCCAATGACTTGGAAGAGAGATGCAGACTTCAAAAGTTAGGTATAAGAATAATACTAACAAAAGTAAAAAGAAGTGTACTGGAATACAGAAGAAGTGAATGAAGTGAGCAAGTGAGGTTGAAGAAAGTATATCGGGAATTGAGTAGCAAAAAGTAGTAAATGACATGAAACTTAAAAAGCCTTTTCTTATTTACGCAGAAAAATAACTGACACTGACCAAAATAGATAGGATATAAAATACAGACTGACAAAGACAAGAAAATAATTTCTTAAAAAAGAGGAATTTGTTAATGCTGAACATAAACTGAAGTGTTAGGATTCTTTTCTGAAGGTATTTGTCTGGAGAACACAATCTTATGGTTGTAGAACACTGACAATAAGCAGCTGAGACAAGAAGATAATAGAAGCTTTTAAAACGTGGTGCTAAACAAGAATGCCGAAGACTAGATGGGTAGACTGAATAATTAATGAGATGGTACTGAATCAAATCGGGGAGAAAATAAATTTCTGACATAACTTAACTAAAAGAAGGAATTCATTGGTAGGAAACATCCTGAAGCATCAATGAAACATTAATTTGGTAACTGAGTGAAATGTGGGGGCTAAAAATTGTAGAAAAGGATTCGTCTACACAAAGTAGTTTCATATGGATGTAAGACCTAGGTTACAATAATTATTTACAGATGAAGAGACTTGCACAGGATAGACTAGGGTGGAGATCTGCATGAAAGTAGACTTCAGCCTACACACTGAAAGAACAACAACGAGGAAAGGTACCTATTCGCCATATTTAAAAACAAAAAAATGTCATCTAATTCATTTTTTACTGCTGAAGTCAACATTCTACACACTGTAGATCAATGAAAGTGTTATATATCCACTGAAACATCACAGCAGTACCAGATAAATAATAATGAGCAACGACATTCAATGAATGAAGAAACGTAAGAATGTGAGGTCCATAAAATCTATTTGTATGAATTGTAACATTATGGGATTAGGGTCAAAAGCTCAACAATGGTTAATTTCATATCTGGAAAGTAGGAAGCAGGACGTTGTCCTACAGTGTCAATAAACAGTTGGTTGATAAGGGGGAGGGAACCAAATAATCGAGGTTATCAGTCCCATGTGATTAGGTAATGATGGGGAAGGGAGTCAGCCATGCCATTTCAAAGGAACCATCCCGGCATTTGCCTGAAGCGATTTACGGAAATCACTGAAAACCTAAATCAGGATATGGCTGGACGTGAATTTCAACCATCGTCCTCCTGAATGAGAGGCTTTTAAGGGTGTTGCTGGGTTTGTTGTGCTGAGAAATAATAGTTACGAGATAAATTCAATACATTGTGATGCTTCCAAGTTAATTAGAATTGAAGTTAGCTAACCAGATTGTTAGGTGCGCAAATTCAAGCGGCTCGCCAGAGACAGTGTTGCCAAATGTCTCTTGTTTGGTTTCCTAAAACTGAACATGAGAGTATACAAAACTTGGACATGGGATGGTATTAAGGATCGAACGTAAGTCAAAGGCTGAGCACTCTAGTACGTTATAATCTACACTATGCAAACAATTAACAGTAATTGTATCAGGCACACCACTTGAATGTGTGTGCACAACTGTCTGATTGGCTACATTTAATGCCAATTAACTCGGAAATGGCACATGAAATCTATTTTTTTTCTTAATATTTATTTTTCAACATAACCTATTCTGCAACATCATTACATGTTTTAACCAACATGTATGTCAACAATTTGCCACTAAATACAACACAAAAACTGTTCACTTTGCAAATGACAGGTGTTAATGTGAAAGACATGGAATGTAATGTAAATGATGTAGCTAATAGGGTAGTCAGCAACATCAGCGTGTGACTTTAAGCGAACAAATTAACACTTAACTGTAGCAAAACACAATGCATACAGTTGCTTACAATGAACTCTTGTAAAAGTGAAATTCTATTTTCTGAAGTTTGTCAGTCAGTAAAGTTGAACATTTTAAATTCTTTGGACAGATGTTGGAGGGAAGACTTTCTTGGTAGTATCATGTTGAAGAGCTTGTACAGAACCTTCTTCTTCACTATAAGAATGGTCTCAACTGTCTCCGACACTGAAACACAGAGACTTGTTTATTTTGCTTACTTTCACTCTATTATCTTGTATTGTTTTATATTCTGAGGCAACTCTGTGCATTTACCACGAATATTCTTAGCCCAGAAATGAGAGGTCAAACTGATCTGCAATGTCAGTTCATAAACTTCATGAACACCATTGTTCACCTTTTGTGAAATTCTAACACTGCAACCCCTGTACACATATTCTGTCATGGAATTTGTTGTTGACAATATTGACTCATACAGAAAGTAATGCAACACTCACTCAGTGAACACTAGATAGAAAAATAATAAACACTTTGCTAACACTTCCTTAAACATTGCGCAGAAAGGTGTGCTTTATTGAGCAGGTTTCACTTTCATTAAGCTTCCAGCAGAATGGAAAAAACTGAGCAATAAACCACAAGTATTCAAATCCAAGATTAAAAGTTTCCTTCTGGCACACCACTTCTACATTCTGTACAGAAGATCCTCGCAGTAGTTAAGAACTTCTCTCTGAATTGTGTTATTTGTATACACTCTCACAATGTTTTGTTTTATTAGTTCTTTCTTTGTCAATTTTCTAATTAGCATTCTGCAAACTATGCACCGACTTGTGCCATGACCAGCTCACTTTGGTTCACAAGGCCCTATGTAATATGACTGATAGATTAATTAATTAATTATGTGTTAAGATAACATATTATAAGCATTAAAGCTAAGGAAGCTTTGAATTATCAGATAAATAAAACCAATATTTGTGCATAAAAATGCATTCTATTTCTTACTGCAACGAACCTCTACTTCTTCTCAGTATTCAGCTATTAGCACTGTCAAAAGGTTTATGTTGTTTACAATGTTTGTTGTATGATTCCTGTATCACTTGTCCACTGATGACTAGTATTAAATAACCCTATTTATCCATTAACTCTGTACGATGAGTATAAATCCCTACTAACGTGAAGTGACTTGTTAAAGGATATGGAAAGGCGAACCACTGAGGGCATGCAAATGTAGAAATATATTTCAGGAAATATAATCTATTCATAAATGAAAAGAAAACAATATACAGAAAAAAATTCAAGCATACAGAATTGACAATACGCATAATTTTATTCTTACGAATTGGGGTTAAGACCTAGAAGTTGATTGTAATAGGTTCTTGGGAATAGAGAGGGATGAATTACTGAATACGAGAAGCACATTGACAAGATCTACTCAAGAAGTAAGTCCAAACATATTTTTGACAGAGAAAATGTCATATACTGTGAATACAGGATGCTTACTTTAAATGTACTGTAGACACATCTTACCACATATTTTGTTCTGTATACCAATATAGTGAAAAGCAACAGATGTACATTCTAAAAGAATTTCAAAGCTTCAAAAGGTGCAGAAAAAAAAAAAAAAAACAGTTTGGGAATCTTATAAAACTATAGGCCTATTTAAAGAACTCAACATATTAATTGTGCCTAGTTTCTACATCTATGAGATAATTCTCATTTTAATGGCAAACAGTACAGCACCATTCAACAGAGACTTCTGTGAACACAATACAGGAACCAGACAATTAGCATATTTGCAACAAAAGGCTTGAAATAAGACAGAAAGACAACATAAATTAAGTGAGGTTTTTTATACAAAAAACTGCCACCAAGCATTTCCAGTGACATATATAATAGGTGTGTATAGGATGTATTGCAGTGACATGCATGACTTTTCCTTTGCATGCAGTATATTTCTGCATATAGTGTAAATTCTTGAACTGCACACTACATAAATATTGGGCATGTATAAAGAAATACTGCCTTCATATTTTATGAAAATGTAAGCATTGCACACACACTGGACAACAATCATACAATGTAAATTGTGTATGAATGAATAAACAAAATGAAAGGATGTCCGTTTCTCTCTACATGTAATCTGCAATTGTGGGCCCCATCTACTGATTAAGCAGGGGTGACAAACTCCTCGTAACTATGCAAGTGATCTAACGGATACCATGTAGCTACGCGACTCAAATCACTGAATGTGTGGAGATTTCATGAGTGATAAAATTTCATCAGCGACAATTATGCATCATTCTGATACACAGTATGGCAGTGTCAGTAGGAAATGAGCATGCTTTGCATCCTTGAAGTAACTATCTGTGCAATATCTAAAATCACTGAAGCACACCTTAAATAAGGATGGCCCAATATGATTCAAACATAGTTTCTCTTGATGATTAGTCAAATCTTTGCATCACTATCTGCAGAAGGACAATTCACAAGATCATAAGGAAAAAGGTAATTCTACTGCTAGATATTTCCAGCCTGGGGTCTAAAGATTTTTCGATGCCAACAGGTGTTAGGTTCAGAACTTCTAATTTTTATGGCTTTTAAATAGCAGGATTATTGTACATGCATTTTCAAAGTACTGAACAGCCGGGGCAAGTGAGACAAGATTATAGACAATACCAGAAAAATGTGCTGTAGTCGCAGGTGCCTCACAGACAGAACAGTGTGCGTCATTGTTAACTTAATCACAACAGTGATCATACATTAAGTTACAGCATAATCAAACTAGCAAAACATATAACACACACGCTGGAGCTAGGACTAAGGTGCTCCTATGGGATGGAGAAAATTTGTCATGGAAATGCACATTATGAACATCCCTGAGAATACAGAACTAGAAATGAAATCATATGCTGTCCTAGTTCATATTCACCAGAGGAAACAAGCAGACATGTAGCAAACTGCAGAGTGAGGTACACTATATCAGCAATGCCCTTGGGTAACACACCGTTTCAGGCAAGCCTTTTTGCATATGGACGTGAGTATACAATAGTGATGCGTCTACAAGAGTTGAGGGGATGGATGCAGGCGACAAACATAGGCCAACATCATTGTTACCTACATTTTAATTTATTTTTCGTAAAGGCTGTGTAAAATACAGATGTTGTCTTTAAAGAGGTTGCCCCAGAAAAACAATTTTATTCGCAAAGGTCAGAAGTAACACCCAGCCTTTCAGGCAAGGCCTACCTGCGGTACGGTTTTCATCGTGTTTGTAATAGATAGTTACAGTGTCGACTGATATGTGCATCATTATGGCTTCGATTTACGTACAATAAAACAGTTCTGTGCTAAGCATCGATTCAAGGTATTAAATAGGCCTATTCTCTTATCATGTCAACACAGTGTAAAATTGTAAAACGGCACACCAGTATAAAACCTGAAGCTTAACTTACCCTGTCTCTTATCCTGTTAACTATGTTCTTTATATCAAACATTGTTTTTCACAATCTGTACACATCTAACACACCAATCAATTTCAAACACTACAATTGCAAACAAGTGACAGTACACTCCGATCAGAGTCTTTTACAAACATCAGAAATGAGCGCTCAAACCAGTGATCATTAGCTCAGATATATAATTGTCAAAGATGTTACTATTCATATTGTTGCGTACTAATTACAACAACGATAAAAACATGGTTACACAATCCAAATTTTTTTGACGTTTTATGTGCTCCAACTGTCCTCCAAAGACGTCTCTCTCTACTGCCCTCGGCGCAACTTTTGTTCAACAGATTCCAGAATTCGATCAGATTTACTGTTTATCTCTGTGTACTTCTGATAAATATATCACTGAGAGTAGTATCAGTTTTAGTTCCATATCTTACAGAATATAGGACGTGTATATCCATATATTCCTCCCAGCTTGCGTTAATTTCTTTTTGTAAACGTACACTTGTATTTTATTTTGGAATGATGAAATTTATCTAACAATGTCTACAAACCGGCAGTTTTATACGACTTCCGTCATTTTTTTTTCTTTTCATGTGAAACAAGCTGGAATCCACTCTAATCCATGGACATCCTTTCTAAACTAATATAAAATTATTGTTATCTGTCACTCTATGTCTTGGAGTGGTTTTCAACAAAAAACTACCATTAACTTAGGTGAGATTGGTCATACTGATAACTTTGCTTTTCTGTGCGTGATTTTAAATATAATTTTTTCGGGGAAAATCTGAGAGGAACTCTGATTTTCACGCTGTTCCATAAGTTCTAGAACATATGTTGAACATTTTATAGTTGGAACAGTATATCACTTCCAATAGGACCATGTGCAGTAAAGCACTGTGCACTGTGATGTTCAAACCAGCTCTCAGATGAAAGAGTTACCTTTTTTTTTTTTGGAGAAACTATTTAAATTTTTGGAAGTTTCCACTAGAGGTAGCAACAGTCAGCTTGTGTTTTAATATAGAAACGTAATGTTTCACTAATAAATCAATACGTGAGAAAGAAGTGGAAGAGGTAATTTCGCATTTATAATTGGATGACATCTGTCCTGGAATATACGTAAATCGTAAAGACGGGTTCTGTTCTCTTCTAAAGAAGTTACTAGAAAACATTTGGGAAAATGTGAAGCAAAATTGGATTTCAGATTCCATGAAGTGTAGCACATATCTACTTAATAGAGCTACAGAGGAAATGTAGCTATTTTGAAGTAGTTAAGAATCATGGCAAGGCCGTGAATGGAGTATTTAGGAAAGATTCTAACAAAGGAAAGCCAAACAAAACAATAACACTGGACATCCTATGAAAGCAGTAGTCTGGAATTATAGTGATGATTCAACTGAACTTGAAGAAATGGAAATGGGATATAATAATCTGACTGAAATACTCAGTTACGTATAAATTGAAAACTTCATTTATAAAACATCATAATAGAAGGAGGCATTGAAATGAGGTAAATTTATGTATGTTAGATACATGGTACAGAAATTGCCTGCTGATGATATGAAAGGATCTACTACTACCTGTATTGAGAAGTGTAGGATAATCTTGAAAGGGACTGTGAAAGCAGGTTCCTCGGAATATGAATGGAAGAATATAATCAAAAATGAAACACCACTTGTATTGTTAACTTTCTTCAGTATACCAGAATTGAATCCTGTTGTTTCAGTGGGATGTTAATACTGACTGAAAATAATTACCATGGATTTTGTAATAATTGTTCTATTTTCAATGTGATACTTTTTTTGATATAAATAATTTTTAAAATTGTTGGTTTTTCGTTTTGAAGGTAAGTTTCTTTCCATTTTTTGATTTGATTTCTGTGTTTTGGCGAATGAACCTAATTTTTAATATTTTGGTACAAAATATTTCCTTTGAACATACATCTTAGTCTTTAGAGCACTCTTTCATATCAGAAAAGTCATGTAAAAACTGAGAAATCAGAATGTGGGTCAGTCACGAAAAATCTGGGAGAAATTATTTCACAAATTTCAGGCTAAATATTTAACAAAATAGATGAAACTTATTAGGTTTGTAGAAGTATGAGTTCATTTTTGCACACTTTAGACACATGAAATTGAATATTACTCAGTTATATGACAATTTAGGTAACCAATACATAACTAAATTATGAAATAATCCTGAAAAATCGACAAATGCCATTCCTGTTGGTGGTATTTGTCATAGTGGTTACTGTGAATAGAGATCTCATTGAATGATGGATTATAAATTAATCAATTAGTTCTATGTTCCATTTATCCCTATAGCAATACATGTTACTATGAGAAAGATTTTTGGTTAAACATGTTACTTACATGTACTTCATAAAAAATATGGAAATTTAAACAGAGACAGACACAACAGTATGTAGTGATCAACATAATTATTAGATGATGATCATATGGCATTGTTGGCCAGGAGGCCCCATTTGAGGGAGTTCAGCCACTGTATTGCGAGTCCTTTTTAGGTGACGCCACATCAGCAGCTTGCGAGTCAATGATGATAAAAATGATGATGAAGGACACACAACACAAAGTCCCCTACCAGGAATCGAACCGAGGCCCCCTATGCGGTAGGCAGTAACACTACACTACTGAGGCGGACACAATAGAAACAATAGTAAGATGCCACTTTTTGAGCAAGAAAAGACAAACAATATCTCTAAACGTTGTGCTATTGTAAAAATTTCCAGAAAATTTCTATGGTAAGTCTTGTGCGGACATAGAATATACGAATGCCTTAACATTACTGTATCACAATGTACAAGCCTTAAGTAGCACATCTGCATATTGAATAACTGTTGAAGTTCAGGCAGGGCATATACACTGAAGCGCAAAAGAAACTGGTATAGGTTTACATATTCAAATACAGATATGTAAACAGGCAGAATACAGCACTGCTGTCAGCAATGCCTATGTAAGACAGCTAGTGTCTGGAGCAGTTGTTTGATCGATTACTGCTGGTACAATGGCAGGTTATAACGATTTAAGTGAGTCTGAACATGGTGTTAAAGTCAGCACATGAGCGATGGAATACAGCATCTCTGAGGTAGTGATGAAGTGAGGATATTCTGGTATTACCATTTCATGAGTGTACTGTGAATATCAGGAATCCGGTAAAACATCAAATCTCCAACATCGCTGGGGCTGGAAAAAGATCCTGCAAGAACAACACCAATGACGACTGAAGACAATCGTTCTATGTGACAGAAGTGCAACCCTTCCGCAAATTGCTGCAGATTTCAATGCTGGACCATCAACAAGTGTCGGTGTGCCAACCATTCAACGAAACATAATCAATATGGGTTTTTGGCCCATTTGTATACCCTTGATGACAGAACGACACAAAGCTTTACGCCTCACCTGGGTCCATCAACACCAATATTGGACTGTTGATGACTGGAAACATGTTGCCTGGTTGGACGAGTCTCGTTTCAAATTGTGTCGAGTAGATGGACATGTACGGGTGTGGAGACAACCTCATGAATCCATGGACCCTGCATGTCAGCTGGGGACTTTTCAAGTCAGTAGAGGTTTTGTTATAGTGTGGGGCGTGAGCAGTTTGAGTGATATGGGACTCCCAATATGTTCAAAATGGTTCAAATGGCTCTGAGCACTATGGGACTCAACTTCTGAGGTTATTAGTCCCCTAGAACGTAGAACTAGTTAAACCTAACTAACCTAAGGACATCACACACATCCATGCCCGAGGCAGGATTCGAACCTGCGACCGTAGCGGTCTCGCGGTTCCAAACTGCAGCAGCTAGAACCGAACGGCCACTTCGGCCGGCTTCCCGATATGTCTAGATATACTCTGACAGGTGACACATACATAAGCATCCTGTCTGATCACCTGCATCCATTCTTTCCCATTGTGAATTTCGAGAGACTTAGGCAATTCCAGCAGGATAATGTGACACCCCACACGTCCAGAATTACTGCGGAGTGGCTCCAGGAACATTCTTCTGAATTTAAACACTTCTGATGGCCATCAAACTCCCAAGACATGAACATTATTGAGCATATCTGGGATGCCTTGGAACACTATGTTCAGATGAGATCTCCACTCTCTCGTACTCTTCTGAATGTATGGATAGCCCTGCATGATTCATGGTGTCAGTTCTTTGCAGCACTATTTCAGACATTAGTCAAGTCCATGCCATGTCGTGTTGCGGCACTTCTGCATCCTCACGGGGTCCCTACATGATATTAGGCAGGTGTACCAGTTTCTTTGGCTCTTCAGAGTTTATGTCCTAGGGAACAAATAACTCTCAAAAGAATGGACTGTCTAGGCAAAATTGTGAATATCATACGTGAATTAACAGAAAAGGAAACCATTTTTGTTTTAATATACAGAACATTTTTCAGCAATATTTTGTTTATACAAAAATAAACGTTTTTAATGTACTTTGAGGACCAATGGAAATATATGACAGCGCTTAGTATCTTCAATGTCAGTCACAGATGTGCATAAAGTATATAAAAATCCTATGTTTTCTGTGTGAATTACCAGGAAGAAACTATTTTTGTCAGTACACGAAAAAAAGCAATAAGACATATTTCTTTGTATTTAGAAATTCTCATAGGGCTTTTTGAAGAAACTTTCAGATTGACCAAAGCGATTGTAATGAAGGAAATCAACCAGTTAATATATTAATCTCGCAGGAGCAGTTATATCCACTCTACATGAGACTATTGAAATGGAAAAACGAGTGAAACAGCGATTAATCAGAAATTTATGGACAGTCTTATACATAAGTACTACAGTAAATGACATAATATAGTTTCTCAGCTCATAAAGTGACTATACAAGTTCTAAAAATGTGTTTAAAAAGAACTGTTGATCACTGTTAATAATCATTTTCTAAATGTTGTGGATATAGTAGGATCCAGGTGTTCATTAGAAGATGCTAGGCTGTTAATGGAAGAGGCCATACCTATGCAATTTGATACAATTGAAATCTCACCCACTTCTCCCTCTGAAATTAGGAAAATAATAAACTTGCTTAAAAGCAAAAACTCACATGGAATTGATGGTATTTCCAGCAAAATACTAAAAGCTTGTTCTCAACAGATAAGTAAGATTCTCAGCCACCTGTGTAATAGCTCTCTGGAACAGGGCATTTTCCCCGATAGACTGAAATATGCTATTGTTATACCTTTGCATAAAAAAGGGGATAGATCTGATGTCAACAATTACCGTCCAATCTCCCTTCTAACAGCTTTATCCAAAATTTTTGAGAAAGTAATGTATTCAAGAGTAGCTTCACATATCTGTAAAAATGAAGTACTAACAAAATGTCAGTTTGGTTTCCAGAAAGGTTTTTCAACAGAAAATGCCACATATGCTTTCACCAATCACATTTTGAATGATCTGAATAACCGAACACCACCCATTGGGATTTTTTTTATCTCTCAAAGGCGTTTGATTGTGTAAATCATGAAATTCTGCTAAACAAGCTCAAGTATTGTGGCACAAGTGGGACAGTGCACAAATGGTTTAATTCGTACCTAACTGGAAGAGGGCAGAAAGTTGAAATGAACAGTTCTCATAATATGCAAAGATCAGCACATTCCTCAAACTGGGAAAGTATCAAGAATGGGGTTCCACAAGGGTCGTTCTTGGGTCCTTTGTTGTTCTTAATATATATTAATGACTTGCCATTCTATATTCATGAAGAGGCAAAGTTAGTTCTCTTTGCTGATGATACAAGTATAGTAATCAAAGCTGAAAAACAAGAATTAACTGATGAAATTGTCAATAATGTGGTTCCTTGTAAACAGACACTCACTGAATTTTGATAAGACACAGTGCATACAGTTCCGTACAGTAAATGGTATGACGCCATTAATAAATATAGACCTTAATCAGAAGCACATAGCTTAGGTAGAATATTCAAAATTGGAAGAAACACATTGATGATCTGCTGAAACGTTTCAGTTCAGCTACTTATGCAATAAGGGTCATTGCAAATTTTGGTGATAAACATCTTAGTAAATTAGCTTACTACCCCTATTTTCACTCATTGCTTGCATATGGCATCATATTTTGGGGTAATTCATCACTGAGGAATAAAGTATTTATTGCACAAAAGCGTGTAATCAGAATAATAGCTGGAGTCCACCTAAGATCATCCTGCAGACATTTATTTAAGGATCTAGGGATACTCACAGTAGCTTATCAGTATATATACTCTCTTATGAAATTTGTTATTAACAATCAAACCCAATTCAAAAGTAGTAGCAGTGTGTGTAACTACAATACTAGGAGAAAGGAAGATCTTCACTATTCAAGATTAAATCTAACTTTGGCACAGAAAGGGGTGAATTATACTGCCACTAAAGTCTTTGGTCACTTACCAAATAGTATCAAAAGTCTGACAGGTAACCAACAAGTATTTAAGAAAAAATTAAAAGAATTTCTGAATGGCAACTCCTTCTGCTCCATAGAGGAATTTTTAGATATAAATTAAGGGAAAAAAGTTGTCATATTAACTTAAATATGTTGTTAAATTAGCTTAAGTATGCCATGTATTGGAAAATTTGATTCATTCCACATCATTACGAAATATTGTATTGATGATCCATGGAACTAGTATTAATCTAATCTAATCTACTGAAATCTATGTATAAATACACTACCGAAACTTTCAAAGGTGTTGTTGTTGTGGTCTTTAGTCCAGAGACTGGTTTGATGCAGTTCTCCATGTTAATATATCCTGTGGAAGCTTCTTCATCTCCCAGTATCTACTGGAACCTACATACTTCTGAATATGCTTAGTGTATTCATCTCTTGTTCTCCCTCCACGATTTTTACCTTCCACGTTGCCCTCCAATAGTAAATTAATGATCCCTTGATGCCTCAGAACATGTCCTACCAACCAATCCCTTCTTCTAGTCAAGGTGTGCCACAAATTTCTCTTCTCCCTAATTCTATTCAGTACCTCCTCTTTAGTTATGTGATCTAACCATCTACTCTTCAGCATTCTTCTGTAGCACCACACTTCGAAAGCTTCTATTCTCTTCTTGTCCAAACTATTTATCGTCCACTTTTCACTTCCATACATGGCCACACTTCATACAAATACTTCCAGAAACGATTTTCTGACACTTAAATCTATACTCGATCTTAACAAATTTCTCTTCTTCAGAAACGCTTTCCTTACCATTGCCAGTCTACATTTTATATCCTCTCTACTTCGACCATCATCAGTTATTTTGCTCCCCAAATAGCAAAACTCATTTACTACTCTAAGCGTCTCATTTCCTAATCTAATACCCTCAGCATCACCCGACTTAATTCGACTACATTCCATTATCCTCGTTTTGATTTTGTTGATGTTCATCTTATATCCTCCTTTCAAGACAGCGTCCATTCCGTTCAGGTGCTCTTCCAGATCCTTTGCTGTCTCTGACAGAATTACAATGTCATCGGTGAACCTCAAAGTTGTTATTTGTTCTCCATGGATTTTAATTCCTACTCCGAATTTTTCTTCTCTTTCCTTTACTGCTTGCTCAATATACAGATTTAATAACATCGGGGATAGGCTACAACCCTGTCTCACTCCCTTCCCAACCACTTCTTCCCTTTCATGCCCCTCGACTCCTATTACTAACATCTGGTTTCTGTACAAATTGTAAATAGCCTTTTGCTCCCTGTATTTTACCCCTGCCACCTTCAGAATTTGAAAGAGAGTATTCCAGTCAACATTGACAAAAGTTTTCCCTAAGTCTGCAAATGCTAGAAACGTAGGTTTGCCTTTCCTTGATCTATTTTCAAAGATAAGTCGTAGGGTCAGTATTGCCTCACGTGTTCCAGCATTTCTACGGAATCCAAATTGACCATCCCCGAGGATGGCTTCTACCAGTTTTTCCATTCGTCTGTAAAGAATTCGTGTTAGTATTTTGCAGCTGTGGCTTATTAAACTGATAGTTTGGTAATTTTCACATCTGTCAACACCTGCTTTCTTTGGGATTGGAATTATTATATTATTCTTGAAGTCTGAGGGTATTTCACCTGTCTCATACATCTTGCTCACCAGATGGTAGAGTTTTGTCACGGCTGTCTCACCCAAGGCTATCAGTTGCTCTAATGGAATGTTGTCAACTCCCGGGGCCTTGTTTTGACTTAGGTCTTTCAGTGCTCTGTCAGACTCTTCACGTAGTATCATATCTCCCATTTCATCTTCATCTACATCCTCTTCCATTTCCATAATATTGTCCTCAAGAACATCGCCCCTGTATAGACCCTCTATATACTCCTTCCACCTTCCATCTACATCTACAATTATACTCCGCAAGCCACCGAACGGTGTGTGACGGAGGGCACATTACGTGCCACTGCCATTACCTCCCTTTTCTGTTCCAGTCGCGTATGGTTCGCGGGAAGAACGACTGTCGGAAAGCCTCCGTGCGCGCTCTAATCTCTCTAATTTTACATTCGTTATCTCCTCGGGAGGTATAAGTAGGGGAAAGCATTATATTCGATGCCTCATCCAGAAACGCACCCTCTCGAAACCTGGACAGCAAGCTACACCGCGATGCAGAGCGCCTCTCTTGCAGAGTCTGCCACTTGAGTCTGCTAAACATCTCCATAACGCTATCACGGTTACCAAATAACCCTGTGACGAAACGCGCCGCTCTTCTTTGGATCTTCTCTATCTCCTCCGTCAACCTGATCTAGTACGGATCCCACACTGATGAGCAATACTCTAGTATAGGTCGAACGAGTGTTTTGTAAGCCACCTCCTTTGTTGATGGACTACATTTTCTAAGGTCTCTCCCAACGAATCTCAATCTGGTACCCGCCTTACCAACAATTAATTTTATATGATCATTCCACTCATACTCCCAGATATTTTACAGAGATAACTGCTACCAGTGTTTGTTCTGCTATCATATAATCATACAATAAAGGATCCTTCTTTCTATGTATTCGCAATACATTACATTTGTCTATGTTAAAGGTCAGTTGCCACTCCCTGCACCAAGTGCCTATCCGCTGCAGATCTTCCGGCATTTCGCTACAATTTTCTAATGCTGCAACTTCTCTGTATACTACAGCATCATCCGCGAAAAGCCGCATGGAACTTCCGACACTATCTACTAGATCATTTATATGTATTGTGAAAAGCAATGGTCCCATAACACTCCCCTGTGGCACGCCAGAGGTTACTTTAACGTCTGTAGACGTCTCTCCATTGATAACAACATGCTGTGTTCTGTTTGCTAAAAACTCTTCAATCCAACCACACAGCCGGTCTGATATTCCGTAGGCTCTTACTTTGTTTATCAGGTGACAGTGCGGAACTGTATCGAACGCCTTCCGGAAGTCAAGGAAAATAGCATCTACCTGGGAGCCTGTATCTAATATTTTCTGGGTCTCGTGAACAAATAAAGCGAGTTGGGTCTCACACGATCGCTGTTTCCGGAATCCATGTTGATTCCTACAGAGTAGATTCTCGGTTTCCAAAAACGACATGATACTCGAGCTAAAAACATGTTCTAAAATTCTACAACAGATCGACGTCAGAGATATAGGTCTACAGTTTTTCGCATCTGCTCGACGACCCTTCTTGAAGACTGGGACTGCCTGTGCTCTTTTCCAATCATTTGGAACCTTCCGTTCCCCTAGAGACTTGCGGTACATGGCTGCTAGAAGGGGGGCAAGTTCTTTCGCGTACTCTGTGTAGAATCGAAATGGTATCCCATCAGGTCCAGTGGACTTTCCTCTGTTGAGTGATTCCAGTTGCTTTTCTATTCCTTGGACACTTATTTCGATGTCAGCCATTTTTTCGTTTGTGCGAGAATTTAGAGAAGGCACTGCAGTGCGGTCTTCCTCTGTGAAACAGCTTTGGAAAAAGGTGTTTAGTATTTCAGCTTTACGCATGTCATCCTCTGTTTCAATGCCATCATCATCCCGGAGTTTCTGGATATGCTGTTTCGAGCCACTTACTGACTTAACGTAAGACCAGAACTTCCTAGGATTTTCTGTCAAGTCGGTACATAGAATTTTACTTTCGAATTCACTGAACGCTTCACGCATAGCCCTCCTTACGCTAAGTTTGACATCGTTTAGCTTCTGTTTGTCTGAGAGATTTTGGCTGCGTTTAAACCTGGAGTGAAGCTCTCTTTGCTTTCACAGTAGTTTCCTAACTTTGTTGTTGAACCACGGTGGGTTTTTCCCGTCCCTCACAGTTTTACTCGGCACGTACCTGTCTAAAACGCATTTTACGATTGCCTTAAACTTTTTCCATAAACACTCACCATTGCCAGTGTCGGAACAGAAATTTTCGTTTTGATCTGTTAGGTAGTCTGAAATCTGCCTTCTATTACTATTGCTAAACAGATAAACCTTCCTCCATTTTTTTATATTCCTATTAACTTCCATATTCAGGGATGCTGCAACGGCCTTATGATCACTGATTCCCTGTTCTGCACTTACAGAGTCGAAAAGTTCAGGTCTGTTTGTTATCAGTAGGTCCAAGATGTTATCTCCACGAGTAGGTTCTCTGTTTAATTGCTCCAGGTAATTTTCGGATAGTGCACTCAGTATAATGTCACTCGATGCTCTGTCCCTACCACCCGTCCTAAACATCTGAGTGTCCCAGTCTATATCTGGTAAATTGAAATCTCCACCTAAGACTATAACATGCTGAGAAAATGTATGTGAAATGTATTCCAAATTTTCTCTCAGTTGTTCTGCCACTAATGCTGCTGAGTCGGGAGGTCGGTAAAAGGAACCAACTATTAACCTAGCTCGGTTGCTGAGTGTAACCTCCACCCATAATAATTCACAGGAACTATCCATCTACTTCACTACAGGATAAACTACTACTAACAGCAACAAACACGCCACAACTGGTTGCATGCAATCTATCCTTTCTAAACACCGTCTGTGCCTTTGTAAAAATTTCGGCAGAATTTATCTCTGGCTTCAGCCAGCTTTCTGCACCTATAACGATTTCAGCTTCGGTGCTTTCTATCAGCGCTTGAAGTTCCGGCACTTTACCAATGCAGCTTCAACAGTTTACAATTACAATACCGATTGCTGCTTGGTCGCCGCATGTCCTGACTTTGCCCCGCACCCTTTGAGGCTGTTGCCCTTTCTGTACTCGCCCGAGGCCATCTAACCTAAAAAACCGCCCAGTCCACGCCACACAACCCCTGCTATCCGTGTAGCCGCTTGCTGCATGTAGTGGACTCGTGACCTATCCAACGGAACCCAAAACCCCACCACCCTATGGCGCAAGTCGAAGAATCTGCAGCCCACACGGTCGCAGAACCGTCTCAGCCTCTGATTCAGACCGTCCACTCGGCTCTGTACCAAAGGTCCGCAGTCAGCCCTGTCGACGATGCTGCAGATGGTGAGCTCTGCTTTCATCCCACTAGCGAGACAGGCAGTTAAATCAGATAGCCGCCGGAAGCCAGAGAGGATTTCCTCCGATCCATATCGACACGCATCATTGGTGCCGACATGAACGACCACCTGTAGATGGGTGCACCCTGTACCCTTCATGGCATCTGGAAGGACCCTTTCCACATCTGGAATGACTCCCCCCGGTATGCACACGGAGTGCACATTGGTTTTCTTCCCCTCTCTTGCTGCCGTATCCATAAGGGGCCCCATTACGTGCCTGACGTTGGAGCTCCCAACTACCAGTAAGCCCACCCTCTGTGACCGCCTGGATCTTGCAGACTGAGGGGCAACCTCTGGAACAGGACAAGCAGCCATGTCCGGCCGAAGATCAGTATCAGCCTGAGACAGATCCTGAAACCGGTTCGTCAGACAAACTGGAGAGGCCTTCCGTTCAGCCCTCCAGAATGTCTTTCGCCCACTGCCACACCTCGAGACGACCTCCCACTCTACCACAGGTGAGGGATCAGCCTCAATGTGGGCAGTATCCCGGGCAGGCACAGTCGTAGTCCAATCGGGGGATGCGTGGGACGAGCTGGCCGTCCCCGACAAACCCCCATCTGGACCCCCACAGTAATGCCAATTGGCAACAGCCTCAAGCTGTGTGACCAAAGATAACACTACCTGAAGCTGGGAGCGAAGGGATGCCAATTCAGTCTGCATCCGAACACAGCAGTTGCAGTCCCTATCCATGTTAAAAACTGTTGTGCAAAGAACGTCTTAACTAATCTACAGAGAGGACAAACAAATCGACACAAAATTTAAACGGTTATTGCCGGCCAGAGTGGTCGAGCGGTTCTAGGCGCTTCAGCCTGGAACCGTGCGACCGCTGCGGTCGCAGGTTCGAATCCTGCCTCGGGCATGGATGTGTGTGATGTCCTTAGGTTAGTTAGGTTTAAGTAGTTATAAGTTCTAGGGGGCTGATGACCTCAGAAGTTAAGTCCCATAGTGCTCAGAGCCATTAAACGGTTATTAAAATACAAGATTGCCTAGTAAATGCAGTAATGCTGCTACTTGCGCACTGCTGACACACTGCTCGGCGGCGGAAGGAGATTACGCGACTTTACACTATTCAGGTACTAAAACGCGATGCTACAACTCTCAAATACTATAATACGCCCGAAATTTATGAATTAAACAGTGCAAGTACCAAAAACACGTAAAGAAATTAAGAATTAAACTATGTGACAAATAAGTGAGCTAGGAGTATACGATTTCTGCTGGCAGCTGCTTATCCAACAGCGGCAGGGAGCACACTTTCTGCTTTCCCTTCTTTGCTTAGGACTGGGTTTCCATCTGAGCTCTTGATATTCATGCAAGTGGTTCTCTTTTCTCCAACGGTCTCTTTAATTTTCCTGTAGGCAGTATCTATCCTACCCCTCGTGAGGTAAACCTCTACGTCCTTACATTTGTCCTCTAGCCATCCCTGCTTAGCCATTTTGCACTTCCTGTTGATCTCATTTTTGAGACGTTTCTATTCCTTTTTTCCTGCTTCATTTTCTGCATTTTTATATTTTCTCCTTTCATCAATTAAATTCAGTTTCTCTTCTGTTACCCAAGGATTTCTACTAGCCCTCTTCTTTTTATCTACTTGATCCTCTGCTGCCTTCACTATTTCATCCCTCAAAGCTACCCATTCTTCTTCTACTGTATTTCTTTTCCCCATTCCTGTCAGTTGTTCCCTTACGCTCTCCCTGAAACTCTGTACAACCTCTGGTTCTATCAGTTTATCCGGGTCCCATCTCCTTAAATTCCCACCTTTTTGCAGTTTCTTCAGTTTTAATCTAAAGATCATCACCAATACATTGTGGTCAGAGTCCACATATGTCCCTGGAAATGTCTTACACTTTAAAAGCTGGTTCCTAAATCTCTGTCTTACCATTATATAATCTATCTGAAACCTTCAACTATCTCCAGGCTTCTTCCATGTATACAACCTTCTTTTATGATTGTTGAACCAAGTGTTAGCTATGATTAAGTTATGCTCTGTGCAAAATTCTACCAGATGGCTTCCTCTTTCATTTCTTGCCCACATTCCATATTCATCTACTACGTTTCCTTCTCTTCCTTTTCCTACTATCGAATTCCAGTCACTCATGACTGTTAACTTTTCGTCTCCCTGTACTATCTGAATAATTTCTTTTATCTCATCATACATTTCATCAATCTCTTCGTGATGTGTGGAGCTAGTTGGCATATAAACTTGTACTACTGTGGTAGGCATGGGCTTCGTGCGTATCTTGGCCACAATAATGCATTCACTATGCTATTTGTAGTAGGTTACCTGAAGTCCTATTTTTTATTCATTATTATAACTACTCCTGCATTACCCCTATTTGATATTTTATTTATAACCCTGTATTCAACTGACCAGAAGTCTTGTTCCTCCTGCCGCCGAACTTCACCAATTCCCACTATATCTAACTTTAACCTATCCATCTCCCTTTTTAAATTTTCTAACCTACCTGCCCAATTAAGGGATCTGACATTCCACACTCCGATGCTTAGAACGCCAGTTTTCTTTCTCCTGATAACGATGTCCTCCTAAGTGGTCCCCACCCGGAGATCCGAATGGGGGACTATTTTACCTCTGGAATATTTTACCCAAGAGGACGCCATCATCATTTAACCATACAGTAAAGCTGCATGTCCTCGGGAAAAATTACAGCTGTAGTTTCCCCTTGCTTTCAGCTGTTTGCAGTACCAGCACAGAAAGGCCGTTTTGGTTAGTGTTACAAGGCCAGATCAGTCACTCACCCAGACTGTTGCCCCTACAACTACTGAAAAAGCTGCTGCCCCTCTTCAGGAACCACATGTTTGTCTGGCCTCTCAGCAGATACCCCTTCGTTGTGCTCTCACCTACGGTACAGCTATCTGTATCATTGAGGCACGCAAGCCTCCCCATCAATGGCAAGGTCCATGGTTCATGGGTGGAGGGTTTCAGAGGTATGCTAATAAAATGAAACTGAGGAAAGGTACCCCACAATTATGTAAACAGACAGTTTGCATCATTTTATCTGGTGATAGATATTACTTTGGTGTTATGCAAACAGTGAAGAAAATCACAGGTCAAACTATTTCAGTCACTGGTAACACAGGGTATAAGGAAATCATCTGACAGCCACAGAGAGTTAATGTGGCATGGAACAAAATGCAGCTTTTTGACATTGTAGAAAGATTTAAAGATATAGTCAAAGTTATGAAAGTGAATTAAAGTTAAGCAGGGACTTCAACAAAATTTTAAAAAAAATCTGGATAAAAACTTTAACCTATTTGTAGAAAGCAGAGTACCATCGAAGTCATGAATATTATACAACTACAGTACTATTTTTAATTGAAATTAATTATAACTGAAATGAAAAGTAATCTTAACTGAAAATGAGATTATTCTATGTGCAGTAGATCCAACAGAGGAAAAAAATTCCTGCCATTACATGAAATAAAAAATATCTTGTTCTCCTATTAGTATCCCAGATAAGGCCAGTAGCTTAAACAAAGTCAGTCATGGACTCTCAATTATCTAATATGAACAATTTTGTAATAAACGTTCCTAGAAAAAGTTTAACAATAAACAGTGTAACTATTTTATAATGAGAATGGCACAATCATATATAAAACTATAGATTAGTATCATTACACTTAGGTTTTATAAAATAATTAGCTGCTTTAGTTAATGATACATCTGTGGGAATGCTGAAAACAGATTCAGAAAGAAGCTAGTTCAAACAGCTGTACACAATGCTCTAGTTTCTGACGTCATAAACTGTGATTAATTAGGTTGCGCGCTGTTATTGGGTGTATTCTGGATGTTTTACAGCATTATTTATTGACCTGGATTCATTTTTTTTTGCCTTTTCTTGTAAATTATGCTTTATTCAAATCATGAAACACTTTTGCAGCTCGTTTGTTTTGTGTGTAGGAGACATGTCAGAAATTTAGTTAATTACAATAATTTATGGATATATGAATAATAATACTACGTTAAAGTAACATTGCTATGAAGAGTCACATATTGTACAGTCGCTACCTAATATTTTAGTAAGAGTAAGAAGACTTTTAGCAAAAGTAATGAGAAGTAGTGAGAAGGCGACCATGATGTTTCCACTGGGTCCTCCAGCCTGTTACCACCACCACTCACCCTTGAGTGCAACTGCACTCTTCAGAGTTGTGTCCAAAGGGGAATTCTAGACATAAGTGGCTAGTACCTGTGTGTTGAACACAGTGCAATTTGCTTGGGCATTCTGCAGTATTGGAACAACCTGCATTCGAGCACAAAGTGCCATTATCCAAGATGGCGGCCGTGACGTCACAGACACACCTCCGGTGACGTCATCCAAGATGGCGGGGATGGCGTCACCCAACCCCAAATTGCATTCTAGCACAAAGAACCGTTATCCAAGATGCCGACCGTGACATCACAGACACACCCCCAGTGATGTCAATCAGGATGGCGGAGTTTGGCAGGAAGTTTGAATTTTGGTGGGAAAGTGCCATGCCCCCGTCGTCCAGAAAAAAAGCTGGGAAGTTCAAATACCAACATGACAATGCGTCACACCTAAGAAAATCGAGGGAAGATAGGTCATTTGTGCTTTCGCTACCAACCTAAGAAAATTGTGGGAAAGAAAGGACACTTGTACTAACCTCAGCCACCCATCCAGCACTTCTTCCTACGAACTGGCGCCAAGTTTGAATTCTGGCAGTAAAGAAAGGAAAATTGTTGCAAGCGAAGCTCACCACCACCACTAACCTAAGTCACCACACCGCCACCTCTTCCTAGGGGTTGCTGGTAGAAGGGCTCAGCCTGCACTGATGGAGAGAGGAAGGAATGTACTTTATTCATTTGGGGGGGGGGGTGGGCAATTTATTTAGGGATGGAGTATATTTATCACAGAACACACGCTCTGGCATGTCCCACAGCATACAGACCTGCAAACTACTCCTACATAACTCGTGTATAAGACTCTACACGCACACACTTGCTAATTGTTAACAGCAAAATATAACCCATTGCACAGCCTACAGACATGCAAACCACTTGTAAATAATGCAATACATTTACGACCATATAGCCAAACAACTCATAAATAATAATAATAATAATAATAATCCATCCAAAAGACTCTACTTGCTGATCGTCAACTGTCGAAAATACACTCCTGGAAATGGAAAAAAGAACACATTGACACCGGTGTCTCAGACCCACCATACTTGCTCCGGACACTGCGAGAGGGCTGTACAAGCAATGATCACACGCACGGCACAGCGGACACACCAGGAACCGCGGTGTTGGCCGTCGAATGGCGCTAGCTGCGCAGCATTTGTGCACCGCCGCCGTCAGTGTCAGCCAGTTTGCCGTGGCATACGGAGCTCCATCGCAGTCTTTAACACTGGTAGCATGCCGCGACAGCGTGGACGTGAACCGTATGTGCAGTTGACGGACTTTGAGCGAGGGCGTATAGTGGGCATGCGGGAGGCCGGGTGGACGTACCGCCGAATTGCTCAACACGTGGGGCGTGAGGTCTCCACAGTACATCGATGTTGTCGCCAGTGGTCGGCGGAAGGTGCACGTGCCCGTCGACCTGGGACCGGACCGCAGCGACGCACGGATGCACGCCAAGACCGTAGGATCCTACGCAGTGCCGTAGGGGACCGCACCGCCACTTCCCAGCAAATTAGGGACACTGTTGCTCCTGGGGTATCGGCGAGGACCATTCGCAACCGTCTCCATGAAGCTGGGCTACGCTCCCGCACACCGTTAGGCCGTCTTCCGCTCACGCCCCAACATCGTGCAGCCCGCCTCCAGTGGTGTCGCGACAGGCGTGAATGGCGGGACGAATGGAGACGTGTCGTCTTCAGCGATGAGAGTCGCTTCTGCCTTGGTGCCAATGATGGTCGTATGCGTGTTTGGCGCCGTGCAGGTGAGCGCCACAATCAGGACTGCATACGACCGAGGCACACAGGGCCAACACCCGGCATCATGGTGTGGGGAGCGATCTCCTACACTGGCCGTACACCACTGGTGATCGTCGAGGGGACACTGAATAGTGCACGGTACATCCAAACCGTCATCGAACCCATCGTTCTACCATTCCTAGACCGGCAAGGGAACTTGCTGTTCCAACAGGACAATGCACGTCCGCATGTATCCCGTGCCACCCAACGTGCTCTAGAAGGTGTAAGTCAACTACCCTGGCCAGCAAGATCTCCGGATCTGTCCCCCATTGAGCATGTTTGGGACTGGATGAAGCGTCGTCTCACGCGGTCTGCACGTCCAGCACGAACGCTGGTCCAACTGAGGCGCCAGGTGGAAATGGCATGGCAAGCCGTTCCACAGGACTACATCCAGCATCTCTACGATCGTCTCCATGGGAGAATAGCAGCCTGCATTGCTGCGAAAGGTGGATATACACTGTACTAGTGCCGACATTGTGCATGCTCTGTTGCCTGTGTCTATGTGCCTGTGGTTCTGTCAGTGTGATCATGTGATGTATCTGACCCCAGGAATGCGTCAATAAAGTTTCCCCTTCCTGGGACAATGAATTCACGGTGTTCTTATTTCAATTTCCAGGAGTGTATACACCAGCCTTTATTTAAAGAATTAGAGGCAGCACCACCACCAGTGTATTCGCCACTGAATGCAGAGCCCAACTGACTTAGTTCATATCTATGCCACTAGAGGACACTCTAGTGACGTCAGGTGATGACGCAAGTAGCGTAATCTAAGATGGCGCCACCTAGTGCATTCACCACGAGCTCCAGGCCCCAACTGTCTTAGTACAGTTTGTCGTCACCAGAGGACGCCTCCGTGACACCAGCTGATGACGCAAGTACAGTTATCCCTGATGGCGGCAAACAGTGTGTTCTCCACGAGGTCCAGTACTCAGTACCACCAACAGAGGATGCTGTCATCCTTTTCGTGACGTAAACGAAGATGGTGAGGGAAAATGGTTTGGCGTCACACTGCACAGTCTGCAGACACGAAAACAACTCCTAATTTTACGAAATAATTTCGGTACACAGCTGCAAACTGCTCATAAATAATACAGCACAGTGATGTGTAGACACGCTAAGTACTCGTAAACTGCCCAAATAACGCATATCACGTCCTACAGACCCGCTCCCGAAATAATGCAATCAACGTGTGCAAGCACAGTCCACCACCCCCTGTCCATTAGAGTACACAGGAGGTAGCAATAAGTGACGTATCCCTCAGGTGTGAAACCGCGCACAGCCCCTACTCGGCTTCTGCAAGCATGAGGTGGCAGCACCCCCATTCATATGTAACACCAGAGAAATTCCTATCAAAATATGTGTTTACCTACACACACGTGCTGACGTGATCGGGCGGGAGCGCAACCGCGATTTGCAGCCGAACGCAGGCCAAAGTTGTATGTAAGCGCCGTTGATGACCGGGGGCTTATTTACAAGCAGAACTGCGCGTGTGTGATGTTCCTCGCTACCCTCACTCTAACTGCGGTCCAGCGAAGACGCTGCAGAATTCCATTCCACAATAGCACAACCTGCTTCCCCTTAGCGATTCTAACGAACCATAAGTGACGTTTGACTGACGCTTCACCTCGCGTAGATACGTACCACCGCGAAGTGAGGCAGCTGCAGCTCGGGTCCCGCGAGCGTCGTCAAACACCTCTGAAAGTTGCATGCCTCTATACAGTCACCGTTGTACTGTCATAGCATTCCACAGCGCGTTCACGCCAGTCTCATACTGGAGGCATCTCCAGGCGCCACTTGTCTTCAACATTGAAGGCAGAATAGCACAAAGCATGTTGACACACGCGTTCAATCACACGTACCCGACCTCCAGCGTGACGACTCGCCATTTAAAACGTTCTCAACGGTATCCTTACGTCACATGGCTCTGTAAAAAAATAACACCCAAGTCAACATCGCGGAAAGTGTATAATGACCCAGAAATAGTTAATGCTCACTTTTTAAATGTCTCAGATTGTGTGCACGGAAATTCTTCCCATGACTGAACCTGTTTACGAAAATAACATCGAATGCACTCTTCCCAACACTCCTAATGTGGTACCCTTCCAGCTCTCAACATACGCAAATATTCCCTTCAATATCCCACCACAAACAATCGAGAATTCTGATTGGCTCTTATCGAATGTACATGCCAAATTAGTGATGCAGCCGGCATCGAAGCACCATCACCTTTTCTTTCTGGGGCTATCTGTCGTTATTTTGCACAGATCGCTAAATTTCACTGACAATTAAACACACAAAGTTGCCTACACATTATCAAATACATACGAGATTCACAAGAATGTTGGAAGCAAGGAAGATATTTACCAGTTTAACTAAAATTAAATTTTACCACTGCTGCTACATACTGACACCGGACAAGGTACAGTTAACGTCTCCTCTTGACGATTTTTTAAATGGATTTATTATTATTATTATTGTTATTATTATTTAAGAGTTGTCTGGGTATATGGTCGTAAATGTATTGCATTATTTACGAGTGGTTTACATGTCTGTAGGCTGTGCAATGGGTTATTTTTTACTGTTTACAATTAGCAAACATGTGTGTGTAGAGTCTTATACACGATTTATGTAGGAATAGTTTGCAGGTCTGTATGCTGTGGGACATGTCAGAGTGTGTGTTCTGTGAATAATATACTCCATCCCTAAATAAATTGCCCCCCCCCCAAAATAAATAAAGTACATTCGTTACCCTCTCCATCAGCCTAGTGCAGGCTGAGTCCTTTTACCAACGACCCCTAGGAAGAGATGGCAGCGTGGTGAGCTTCGTTTGCAACAATTTTCTTACATTGGTAGCGAAAACAGAAGTGACCTTTCTTTACTGCCAGAATTCAAACTTGGCGCCAGTTCATAGGAAGAAGTGCTGGATGAGTGGCTGAGGTTAGTACAAGTGTCCTTTCTTTCCCACAATTTTCTTAGGTTGGTAGCAAAAGCGCAAGTGACCTATCTTCCCTCGATTTTCTTAGGTGTGACGCATTATCATGTTGGAATTTGAACTTCCCGCCATTTTTCTGGGCAACAGGGGCGTGGCACTTTCCCGCCAAAATTCAAACTTCCCGCCAAAATCCGCCATCTTGATTGACGTCCCTGGGGGTGTGTGTGTGACGTTACATTCTCCATCTTGGCTTACAGTACTTTGTGCTAGAAAACAGGTTGTTCCAATACTTTCTGCCCCTTTTATCGAGTCTGTAACAGTTTTTTGTTTAGGTGTAATCATTCTGGGCACATGACTAGACAATGTAGAGAGTCCAGTTGGCTCATCATTAGACAAAAGAAGCAGGTGGATAGTGCACGTAGCCATGGAGCGTTCTATCAGGGCTATAGGTGAATTATTATTTATGTGTTGTTTTGGAATATAAATTCTGAGTCATAGAAATTAGTAACAGTGTTTCAACAGCAAACTCATAGACACTAGGTGTCACCAGTGAGAGGGCTATACAGTCATTGGTGATTCAGGTAGCTCTCAATTAAGGGCAGATACAGTGGTTTCAGATTAAAAAGTTGGCAGGGAAAAATGAGAGAATAGAGGTGTCTTGTTTCCCCCTTTTCTGATAGGTTGTCTGAGGATGTGTTAGCGTTTGTCTAGGATCAATGTAAGCGAGAAAGCAGCCTAAAAATCATCGTAAGTACAAACCAATCTATTCTTAACGAATTGTTTGTCGATCGAAAAAGCAAATCAGAGTTTGTGTCTCGAACAGCTCTGCAACGCACTGCGTCGCTCTCCCAGTCGATCTCTCGAAATCGTGAAGAGTTAAACCTCGCGTTGCAGTTGTAGAGGCGTCAGTTCCACCCGTTGTCTCTGCTCTCGTAATTAGTGTGAAGTGTCGGACAATGTGTCGTCCGGCGTCGTTGAATCCTGTTCTGTTGACAAACGATGTATAAATGTCGTCGTCGAATACTACGTCGCCCGCTCGATAATTTGTTGGCTAGCGTCATCAGGCTCTGCGTCGTCTTCTAGATGAGATGGCAACTGGCGTCGTCAAGCCGCGCGTTATAGGCGCCAGAATGATGTGATGTCCCCTCTCCGCTTTTGTTGTCGCTGTTGATGTTGAGCCGCTACTGCTACAGCTCGCTCGGTGGAATGGAGACGCGACGGGCAGTGATGGTTGTCCCCCTCGGATAATGTGGAACAGCACCTGAAAAACTCTAAAGAAAATTGTTCCTCACGTAATGTATAAAAGTCCGTTTGCGAGTCTGTACAGTTTTCTCAGCTTAGTTATTGCAGTAATGAGTGAATCATTCATCACCGGCGTCGTTTCACACCACTGAAGTAAGGAAAAATTCTTTTGCGTTTCAGTATCAGTAGTTATTGCTACGTTGCTAGGTAGAATTGTTAACTACAGTACGATGCAAATGCACAGATAATCTATAATGCGTCGTAATATTATTTCGGCAAAACACTCCTTTGAATGCTCAATGTTCATCAAGTCACTCTTTCAATTAAAATATAACAGTTAATTAATTTTGCTCATCAACTACCACACAGTTCAATTTTATGATGGAACCAACACATGAGATTTCCATTACTGACGAACAATTTTTATTTTTCCTTCTTAGCAGCCAGTTTATAATCATCACACCACACGGACACCGATGGATCAGATCAATTACGATTCTTTTCAGCTCGTTGATCGTGACAATCGGCGTTTTTGTATTATCTTCGTGTGATCGTATTAATGTTTCCTACTCAAGGCTAATCAGGTATTGCAGTCTTTGATACTATGTACATTCTTCATTGTAACTGTTCACTTTAATGAAGGTTGAGTCCAACTATCTACAATAATTACAGTTCATTGACTCGTCGTACACTATCAGAATATCACTTCAGTTCAAGTTCTCAAGTCAGAATAACTGAGAACAAAGTACGCGCATCTCTATCACGATATAGTACTTTTTTTAAAATAGAAACGATCTCGTAACGTTCCGTTTGTAGTACTATAACAAACGGTGCTTTCTCACGACTTGATAGCAAGCAAGCTAGCAAGCGACTAAGATTTCCATGAACGAGCATAGTAGACCTACTGAATTTCCTTTTCGCCACGTTTACAACTCTCTTTCACAATAAATGTTATCTCTGACCAACATATTACTTTGGACTTAAGTTTCGTCGTACTGATTTGCAGTTATTACTGAGATGTTTGACAGCTAATTAAAAATAACCTTTCTCTCTTTCTACCTTTATATCATGACATACTCAGTAATTATTGAAACTGGTGTTGATAAAAACCTTAAGGTGTTATATTATTGTGAAAGTTGTCATACTTGTCAGGATAACACTGTTCCCTACTTTAAATTATGTTGAAATTCTTATTTGGGTTTTCGGGTTTCTTGGGGTGTTACAGTATGTAGGAGTTGCTCTGAAATTTGCTATTGGACTGACTGGACAATTTTCTTTATGGACCTTTGGTTGACATCTCATGTTGGGGGCTTGAGGGTTTCTTTTTGTACAAGTCTCGGTTTCTCTCTGTCTGTAAATGAGTAGTCTATGTTACTGAGTGTTTTAACATGTGTTTGAAATCTGTAAGTTGGGTTTGATTTTAACGTTTTTGTGTTGTTTTTGCTGATAAATTCTTCCGTTTTTTCAATGTATTCTTTTGTTTTCAAGAGGGCAGCACTATCACCTTTGTCAGATTTTGTTGTAATGACATTTTCTGTTTGCAGTTCTTTCTTTAACTTTTTAAGCTGTGTTTCATCATAATTTTTTTGAACTTATTGTTTACTTTTTTAATCTGTGCTGCTATGTTTTTTGGCCGTGCGGTTAAAGGCGCTGCAGTCTGGAACCGCAAGACCACTACGGTCGCAGGTTCGAATCCTGCCTCGGGCATGGATGTTTGTGATGTCCTTAGGTTAGTTAGGTTTAACTAGTTCTAAGTTCTAGGGGATTAATGACCTCAGCAGTTGAGTCCCATAGTGCTCAGAGCCATTTGAACCATTTTTTTGCTATGTTTTTAATTTCTTCTTTTATTAACTCCCTAGTTAGACACATGTTTACACTACTGTTTTCATTTTTTTCTTCTATAGTGAGAATATATTCAGATTATATAATGATATCTTGTCTATGTTGTTCAGTTTCTGGTGAGTCAACATTGTGTTTTAGAATTTTTTATAAGACCTATTTTTCATTTTCATCTAGTGTTACATCCGTAAGATTGTCCACCTTAGGATAGAAACTGTGTGTGTGAATGTGTTTGCTGTTGTGGGGTTTCGTGTGGCACAACTTGAGATTTTCAGTTTACATATTATGCTTTAGTCGCATTTCGTTTATAGCTCTGCATGTGCAGCTTTCAACTTTTTCCACAATGGAAGTAAAAATAGCAGGATTATTTAATTTTTGTACTAGCTGAAGGTGAATTTCATATAATTTTTCGTTTAATGTCTGTTTCTGTGTATGTTGTTGTTGTGGTCTTCAGTCCTGAGACTGGTTTGATGCAGCTCTCCATGCTACTCTATCCTGTGGAAGCTTCTTCATCTCCCAGTACCTACTGCAACCTACATCCTTCTGAATCTGCTTGGTGTATTCATCTCTTGGTCTCCCTCTACGATTTCTACCCACCACGCTGCCCTCCAATGCTAAATTGGTGATCCGTTGATGCCTCAGAACATGTCCTGCCAATCGATCCCTTCTTCTAGTCAAGTTGTGCCACAAGCTCCTCTTCTCCCCAATCCTATTCAATACCTCCTCATTAGTTATGTGATTTACCCATCTAATTTTCAGCATTCTTCTGTAGCACCACATTTCGAAAGCTTCTACTCTCTTCTTGTCCAAACTATTTATCGTCCATGTTTCACTTCCATACGTGGCTACATTCCATACAAATACTTTCAGAAATGACTTCCTGACACTTAAATCTATACTCGATGTTAACAAATTACTCTTCTTCAGAAACGCTTTCCTTCCCATTGCCAGTCTACATTTTATATCCTCTCTACTTCGACCATCATCAGTTATTTTGCTCCTCAAATAGCAAAACTCCTTTACTACTTTAAGTGTCTCATTTCATAATCTAATTCCCTCATCATCTCCCGACTTAATTCGACTACATTGCATTATCCTCGTTTTGCTTTTGTTGATGTTCATCTTATATCCTCCTTTCAAGACGCTATCCATTCTGTTCAACTGCTCTTCCAAGTCCTTTGCTGTCTCTGACAGAATTACAATTTCATCGGCGAACCTCAAGGTTTTTATTTCTTCTCCATGGATTTTAATACCTACTCCGAATTTTTCTTTTGTTTCCTTTACTGCTTGCTCAATATACAGATTGAATAACATCGGGGATAGGCTACAACCCTGTCTCACTTCCTTCCCAACCACTGCTTCCCTTTCATGCCCCTCAACTCTTATAACTGCCATTTGGTTTCTGCACAAATTGTAAATAACCTTTCGTTCCCTGTATTTTAGCCCTGCCACCTTCAGAATCTGAAAGAGAGTATTCCAGTCAACATTGTCAAAAGCTTTCTCTAGTCTACAAATGCTAGAAACGTAGGTTTGCCTTTCCTTAATCTAGCTTCCAAGATAAGTCGTAGGTTCAGTATTGCCTCACGTGTTCCAATATATCTACGGAATCCAAATATTTCTTTGTATATAGCAATTTAAATTCGAGTTTCAGCCAGGCATTTTTAGCGGCCTGTCTGACAAGTTTTGCTGCTTTCGAACTGTTTTTGATCTTTATATTTATGTATTTAGCCATAAGATCATTATGTTTACGATGGTTATTGGATTTGATGGTGTTGTGGGTTGGCAGGAGAGCCAATACCGGGTTATTAGAGGAAGCCGAAAGGCACGCGTTTTAGCTCACGTAGGCTGGCGTGAGGTATTATTCACAATATCAATAGTAACTGAACATGGCGGCTTGCTAGGTCGTAGCAAATGACGTAGCTGAAGGCTTTGCTAACTATCGTCTCGGCAAATGAGAGCGTATTTTGTCAGTGAACCATCGCTAGCAAAGTCGGTTGTACAACTGGGGCGAGTGCTAGGAAGTCTCTCTAGACCTGCCGTGTGGCGGCGCTCGGTCTGCAATCACTGATAGTGGCGACACGCGGGTCCGACGTATACTAACGGACCGCGGCCGATTTAAAGGCTACCACCTAGCAAGTGTGGTGTCTGGCGGTGACACCACAGATGGTTTCAACTATTTTATACAAATTAAAATGAATCTTCTTAAAATGGTAGTAGAAGCCAACTGGAAATGCTTGACAAGGCGACATTAAATTCTCCATTTGTGTCCATAGTTGCTTTATAATTAATGAGGGCATATTTGATCTGTCGTTGCAACTACAAAAATGCGTTATCTTTTCACCAGAATCGTTCCGCTTTATTGAGGTAAAGCATCACCAGTGGTCTGTAA
Organism: Schistocerca americana; assembly: GCF_021461395.2. Classification (NCBI taxonomy): domain Eukaryota; kingdom Metazoa; phylum Arthropoda; class Insecta; order Orthoptera; family Acrididae; genus Schistocerca; species Schistocerca americana. The sequence goes on from NC_060130.1 coordinate 714,854,642, forward strand.
TTACGTTTATTTACATTTTGATTTACTTTTTCGATCGAAAAACAGTTCGTGAAAAATAGGTTGGTTTGTACTTACGATGATTTTTCGGCTGCTTTCTCGCTTACATCGGAAAAATGCCGTCTGCTAGCACATCGTTGTTTTTCTATGTTAGACACTGGTAATTTTCGTCTACTTTTTGGATGTTCTGCAGCACTATCCATTTCTCACAACACACTTTTATGCACACCACTGTACTCTGTTTCATTTCGTACTTCAAGTAGGTGTTGATATTTGTGTTTTGTAGTGTTGCCAACATAACCTTTCCACTATTTTGTCTTTGACCTACAAATATTCTTTTTTAAATTCAATTATTGTATGTGTGTAATTGTATTTAAGTATGTTTCTGTGTATTTATACACTTTGTAAGAGTAGAGAAGGAACAGCGATGGAGAATTTTTTTTTGTGAGGAGAATCCATGATGAGTGGACATAAAGTATACAGCAGTGTGATGGAGTGAGGGTTAGAGGAGAAGGTGAGAAGCGAGAGTTGAAATGAAACTGTGAGTGGGGACAAGGGGGGTGGGGTGTTGTGAGAGTGTGGGAGGGGGAGAAGGATGGAAAAGTCTTTTTTCTTTTTCATGTGATTTCATCAATTATTCTGTATAGAGCCTGGTTTCCAATATTTATCTGGTCATTGAGCAACTGTTTATTTTTGTGTTAATGCATTTGTATGCGGAAATTTTCTTGGATAGGAAGGAGGTGTCGGTCTTTAGTGATTTTTATGATATTGATATCGTTTTCAATATTCCTTCGTGTATGGTGTTCTTATTGTAGATGATCCGCAAATTTTGAATGTCGTGTACCACATTTGAATGCTCTGGTGTGTTCTTTATATCTTGTGTCAAATGTCCTTTCAGTCATTCCAATGTATGTCTTCTCACAATCTCTGCAACTGATATGATAGATACGACATTGCTGGTATCTGTCTAGTTTTGATTTCAGTTTTGGGAAGTGCTTATGTGTGTGGAATTGTTTGATTTGTGAGCAATGTTATGCCTTGTTTTTTGAATATGTTTCCTATTTTATAAGTGAATTTGTTGTGGTAGGTCATTGTATGCCATTTTTTTGTGCTAGTCCAAGTTGTACGAGTTAGTGTGCTTGGTTAGTTTTCTTCCTTATTTGTCCCTTTTTTTGTTTAGTTTTTCTACCATTGTTTCTTTGTGTCCATTTTTAATGCTATTTGTTCTATAATGGCTAACTCCTTTTGGTAATTAGAAGTGTATAGGGGATCCCGTTCATCCTGTTCAATGTGTACCTGACTGCTGCTTGTTTGTGGTTCTGTGGGTGGTTTGAAGTGCAATTTAACATAATGTCACTTGTAGGTTTTCTGTATATCTCGAATGTGTGTTTGTTATTGTCTTTTGTTATGGTTATGTCTAAAAGGTTGAGAGAGTTTTCTTGTTTCGTCTTCTATTGTGAACTTTATATTTTTGTGTACAGTATTTATGTCGTTGTGTAGTTGCTGCATTCTGTTTTTAGGTTCATCTACCATTCATATTATGTCATTCATGTATCTGTACCAGTAGATGACGTTGTAGCCATTTCTTTGTTATTATGACTTCAAATATTAGTTTTTCTATGTGATTCATGAAAATGTTGGCTACTGTTCCTGAGATAGGTGAGCCCATGGGTTAACCTTTTTCTTGTATGTAGTATTCTTGATTGAATTCAAAACAATTTTGTTGTATTATTAACTGTAGTAATTTTATGGTTTCATCTTTGTGTTCATAAGGTAACTGGTTGTGTGTTTTCAGGTTTTCTTCAGTTATTTTTATGATTTCATTAACATGGATTTAACTATACATACTTTCTACAGGACAGCAATGTTTCTGTGCCAGGGATTTTAATGTCTATTATATGTTCTACCAGTTGAGAGCTGTATCTAATCGTTCTGTGATTTTCTAGTTTGTAATACTTGTTAGACGATGACTGCCATTGTATTCACAAAACTGTTCTAAGTCACATGAAGTGAACTGTGGTCCGTTGTCCGACACAAGTACTTTCAGCAAACGTTCGATGCAAAATATTGAGGACAACGCTTGAATAGTGCTATGTGACATGGTAGAGTTCAGAGGCACCGCAAATGGGAACTTGCTAAAAGAGTCTACCACTTTGAGCCAACAAGTGTTACAAAATGGGCTAGCAAAGTCTACATGCACTCGCTGCTATGGCGATTGAGTCTTAGGCCAAGCTGAGAATGTCTGTGGCGGAGCGGATTGGTTTTCCGCGTATGCGCGACGCTGTGCAGTCATCTATTCAATGTAGGCAGCATCCATGCCCTGCCAAGTACAGTGCCGACACGCTAACTGTTTGGTTCGAACGCCGGCCGGAGTGACCGTGCGGTTCTAGGCTCTACAGTCTGGAACCGAGCGACCGCTACGGTCGCAGGTTCGAATCCTGCCTCGGGCTTGGATGTGTGTGATGTCCTTAGGTTAGTTAGGTTTAATTAGTTCTAAGTTCTAGGCGACTGATGACCTCTGAAGTTAAGTCGCATAGTGCTCAGAGCAATTTTTTAGTTCGAACAATTCCCCAATGTCCTTGAGGGAGCAATCGCAATACATTATTTTGTAACACTTTGGGAATAAGCACATGGGATTGTCCACTGACATTTTGAACTAGAATCACACCTTGTTGAACTGAAAGGCTATGCTGACGTGCAACATATCGCCGCTCAAGTGAGTTCTGGATACTGTTCAATGAACGAGGCCAACACGTGCAAGTGTAATGAAACAAAGTCTTGAGGCCTGGGTCTGCTTCCGTGGCCTGTGTAATTTTTCTGTGGTTCAAGGGAAAAGATTCCAGCAATTCAGTGTCTTGCTCATCGGTTTGGCTACAAGATGCGGCAGACGCATCAAAATCAGAGTCTGGGCCAATGGGTAGGCGAGATAGAGCGTCGGCATTGCCATCTTTGCCCCAGGTCTATACACAATTTCATACTGATACCGCGAAAGCAAAAAAGCCCAGTTACGCTATTTTTGAGCAGTGCGCGTAGGAACCGGCTTTGACGGATGGAACAAGGACTGCAAAGGCTTGTGATCTGTTACTAAATAGAACTCGCAACCATACAAATAGTGATGGAATTTTGTCACACCAAACACAATAGCAAGGGCTTCTTTTTCAGGCCGGCCGCTGTGGCAAGGCGGTTCTAGGCGCTTCAGTCTGGAATCGCGCTTCTTCTACTGTCGCAGGTTCGAATCCTGCCTCGGGCATGGATGTGTGTGATGTCCTTAGGTTAGTTAGGTTTAAGTAGTTCTAAGTCTAGGGGACTGATGACCTTAGATGTTAAGTCTCATAGTGCTTAGAGCCATTTGAACCATTTTTCTTTTTCAGTTTGAGAATAATTGCATTGAGTTTCAGTTAACAACTTTGCAGCAAAAGTAATAGGTCTGTCTTGTGCATCAATTCTGTACGAAAGCACAGCGCCGATTCCGTAGAAAGAAGCGTCGACTTGCTAAACTATTGGCTTTGCAGGGTTAAAACGTACTAAACATCTGTCACTAAGCAAAGCATTTTTGAGTTTCTGAAATGCGTCTTGGCAGTCTTTAGACCACACAAAAGGCACATGTTTGCGACGAAAGCGATGCAATGGAGCCGCGAACTGAGCAGCATTCGGTATGAACCGAATGTAGTATGTCATCTTGTCTAGAACTGACTACAGTTCAGACACATTGCGAGGAAAGGCAGGTCACGGATTGCAAGCAAATGCGTTTGGAGGGAGTGCACACCCTGACTGTTTATCAAATGACCTGAGGACTGTAGTTCAGTTTGAAAAAAGTCGCACTTTTCGAGACGACACTTGAGTCCTGCTTCTGACAACACTCGGAAAAGAGCACGCAAATTGGTAATGTGTTCCTCTGGTGTACGACCTGAGATAACAATATCGTCAAGGTAATTTGAACAAAGTCGCAATTTTGCAGTCAGCTGTTTCAAGTAACGTTGAAAAATGGCGGGTGCAGAAGCACTGCCGAAGGGCAAACGTAAATACTTGAACAGTCCTACGTGTGTATTTACAACAAACGCTTTCTGTGATTCTTCATCCAGTGGAATTTGCAAATAGGCATCACGCAAATCTATCTTAGAAAAGTAACGTCCTACACGAAGCCTGTCCATGAGTTCCTTAAGGCGAGGAAAAGTATAAGTGTCAACTACTGTCTGTTGGTTGACTGTAGACACTTGAAATCAACACAAATGCGAATGCGGCCAGAAGGCTTAGGCAACAAACCTAGAGGACTTACCCACTGACTAGCTTGAACGGGAGCAGTTACACCATTATCTTGCAATTCTTTCAGTCGCTGGCTACATTGTCTCGTAAGGCAAAGGGGATAGGGCGGGCTTGGAAAAAACTGGGCTGTGCATTGTCTTTCAATGTAACATGCGCTACAAAGTTATTAGCTCTTCCCAATCCTTCGGAAAATAGTTCAGGAAATTCTTTAAGCAAGCTAGCTACATTGACTTTCGGATCAAGAGCCGATATGGGAAGTACATAGTCTTGGATGTTAAGGCCAAACAGATCAAAGGAATCTAAACCGAAAACGTTCGCACTGTCTCTTGATTTCAACACCGTAAAATTCAATGTCTAGGTGCGAGATTTGCATATGGCAGGCAACTGGTTCAAAATGGTTCAAATGGCTCTGAGCACTGTGCGACTCAACTGCTGAGGTCATCAGTCCCCTACGACTTAGAACTACTTAAATCTAACTAACACAAGGACATCACACACATCCATGCCCGACACAGGATTCGAACCTGCGACCGTAGCGGTCGCTCGGCTCCAGACTGTAGCGCCTAGAACCGCATGGCCACTTCGGCCGGCGGCAACTGGTTCAACTGGCTCTAAGCACTATGGGACTTAGCATCTGAGGTCATCAGTCCCCTATGACTTAGAACTACTTAAATCTAACTAACCTAAGGACATCACACACATCCATGCCCGAGGCAGGATTCGAATCTGCGACCGTAGCAGCAGCGTGGTTCCAGACTGAAGGGCCTAGAACCGCTCGGCCACAGCGGTCGGATATGACAGGCAAACTAGACTGTCCAAGCACTGCAATATCGTGTCCGTTGTAAGCAGTGAGGTGCTTGCTAGATTTAGAAAGGGGTGGTGAGCCTAACTGTTCGTACGTGGCACGATTAGGCACCTTACTGAGGCACCTGATTCTAACGGAAAGTTCACGCGACGGCCAGCAATGCTTAATGAGACAAATAGCATGTTAGAACGTCGCTACACTGCACTAAGGCGAAAGTTAGGCACAACCTGAATCTGACGTTTGTTAGACAGTACCTGTTGCAGCTTTGGAAAACAACGTTCACTGCATGTGCACAAGCCTGTTTTTTTTTTTTTCTGTGAGCGCCCAAAATTGGAGTGTTTGTGCTGTTGCAGACAAACTGCTTGGACGTGGCCTTTTTTCCCACACGTGTAACACGTTGCGTTACGTGATGGAGAGCAAAACATCTAGGGTATGACTGCACTAAGTTCACGGGTCTGTTTACATGTTTTCGAGGCTGTCCGCGCGGCTGTGTACGCCTCGCTGTTGTGGCTGCTTGGGGCGGTCGCAAGTAAGGGGCGACTCGACCCGAAAAACCGGGGCCAGGTCAAACTTATCGGCCGAAATGGCACCCGAATCATATTGTTCTAAGATTTGCAACGCTTGGGGAAGTGAAGGATCAGAGTACTTTAGAAACTGTTCCCAAATTTTACTATCGGGGACATTGAATGTTATAGGATCTCGAATCATGAGGTCACTGTAAAAGTTTCCACAACTACACTTAAATTTACACTTCCTAGTCGTACCCGCTAATTCTGTATGCCACTGACGGTACGTCTGTTCCGGCTTTTTCTGCAAACGAAAAAACTGATATCTGGCTGCAGCTACTTGAACTGGCTGGTAATAGTACTCGGTTAACGTAGTGATTACTTCGACATAGCCGGCCAGAGTGTCCGAGCGGTTCTAGGCGCTACATTCTGGAACCGCGCGACGGCTACGGTCGCAGGTTCGAATCCTGCCTCGGGCATGGATGTGTGTGATGTCCTTAGGTTAGTTAGGTTTAAGTAGTTCTAAGTTCTAGGTGACTGATGACATCAGAAGTTAAGTCCCATAGTGCTCAGAGACATTTGAACCATTTTGAACTTCGACATAACTGAGTTCGCCGGGAGGCGCAGTTGGGAATAGTTTTTGTATTAACCTGAACACTGGAGACCTCGGAATCGAAAGAAGGTATTTTAGCTTCATAGTATCTTGAACGTGATGAACTGCACAATGAGCTTGGAACTGTATCAGATATTCGTGCCATTCCTCTTCTGTGTTGTTAAATTGCCGGAACGTAGGTATGTTGGGCTGCGGCACTTGTTGGGCGTGTCGTTCGGTCTGTTGTGCGGCCGCTGTTGCTGGTGCAGCCAGAAGTTGACTTACCGTTGTCAGCAAGGCAGTACTTTGTTGGTTCTGAAACTGGAACCTTGTGTTAGATTCATCACATTGGCCGTCTGCGTCTGTGACGCGGGGGCAGGGGGTGGAGGGTGTAGGGTAGCCATGGTTTACACAAATACGTTATAGCAAAAAACAAGCAACCAAAGCCTCTTAAAAGAGAAATTTGATAAGTTCTGCGGCTCCTCTCCTGGAATACATGCAAGAGCACGACAACAAATTTGCCATTAGAAACCTCTGCAATCTGAAACACAGGAGAAGCAAGCAAATTCTTCGTCACTGAAATGTTCTCGTCGCCACTGTTGTATTCTCTTTAGCCGCTATTATGTCGTCTCGTTGTCTCTGTAGAGCTGTACCATGGGAAGCAAGGAGAGGATGTTGGTTGGTAACTGGTATCCTCGTTCTGTTACACAAACTGCACGCAATTAATAACTAGGTTCTTTATTCATAAGCAAAGAGCTACTTAAGTTTCCATGTGCTGTGGTACAAGCTCTATTCTGCATAGTCCATGTAGTCTCAATGCTGTTGAGGTAGAAGTCTGCTATGTTCAGTTTAAGGTCACCGTCTCTGTGCTAGAGGCTAAGTCTGCGGCTCCGTCTCTGTGACACGCGGAACTCCATGGCGTACAGACTCGAATTAACTGACGTAATAGGCTCGAACTAATTGACTAAACTGGCCCTCCGGTCTGCCGCGGCGATCCTAAGTACCGGCGGCTGAGTCTTGTCGTTAGTCTCTAACGATACTCTCGTAACACCTATGCCGCGTGCTGTCCTGGCGCCAGTGTACGCCAGCACATTTTCCAGATGTTCCTTTCTTCAACGATTCTGCAGAGAACCTCTTCATCTCTTATCTTATCAGTTCACCTTTTTTTTTCGCGCGGGTTAGCCGAGCGGTCTGAAGGCGCTGCAGTCATGGACTGTGCGGCTGGTCCCGGCAGAGGTTCGAGTCCTGCCTCGGGCATGGGTGTGTGAGTTTGTCCTTAGGATAATTTAGGTTAAGTAGTGTGTAAGCTTAGGGACTGATGACCTTAGCCGTTAAGTCCCATAAGATTCAAACACATTTTTTTCACCTTTTTTGAGTATCCTTATACAACACCAAATCTCAGACTCTTCGATTCTCTTCTTTTCCTGCTTTCCTACGGTCCATGATTAATTACCATACAATACTGTACTCCAAACGCACATTAAGGCCTATGTTTAATTCTAGTAGATTTATTTTGATAAGGAATAGGCTCTCTGACTGCTTTTTATATCCTTCTTGGTTCGTCTGTAATGAGTTCAAAAAATGGTTCAAATGGCTCTGAGCACTATGGGACTCAACTGCTGTGGTCATAAGTCCCCTAGAACTTAGAACTACTTAAACCTAACTAACCTAAGGACAGCACACAACACCCAGCCATCACGAGGTAGAGAAAATCCCTGACCCCGCCGGGAATCGAACCCGGGAACCCGGGCGTGGGAAGCGAGAACGCTACCTGTAATGAGTTATTTTGCTTTTAAGGTACCGGTAGGAGAATTCCATAACTTCTTTTACTTCATGGCCCCCAATTTTGATGTTAAGTTTATCGCTGATCTCATTTCTATTACTCGCTTATTACTTTTGTCTTTCCTTGGTTTACTCCCAGTCCATATTATATACTCATTAGGCTGTTCATCCATTCAACAGGTAACTCACCTCCAGTGTGACTGAGGTTGACAATGTTCATCACTGAATCTCGTCTTTAATATGCCTTCACCCTGAATTTTAATCCTACTATTGAACCATTTTTTTATTCCCGACATTACTTCTTCTAGGTCTCCCAGTCTTACTGTTCGCTCTTGGTTCTCGTAAATGTTATACATTATTTTCTTACCACTATAGCTTACTCCTATTTTTCTCAGAATTTCGACATCTTACACCACTTTACGTTGTCAACCGTTTTTTTGTGGTCGACAAATCCTATCATGCTGATTTTTATTAAGCTGTTCTTCCACTTTTAATCGCAATGTCAGAACTGAATCTCTGGTGCCTTAAGCTTTTCGAAAGCTAAAATGATCATAATGTAAGAGATCTTCAAGCTTTCTTTTCCACCCAGCAGCTTGGATGCATTAATTTTTAAGCTGATTGTGCAGTAGTTCTCACACGTATCTGTCCTTTCTATCTTTAGGATTGTGTGGATGATATTTTTCGAAAAATCTGATGATATATCTCAAGTCTCATAGATTATACAAAGCGACTTGAATAGCAGTTGGGTTGACACTTCCCCCAACGATTTTAGAAATTTCGAAGAAATTCCATTCTGCATTATTTGATCACAAGTCTTCGAAAGCTGTGCTGAACTCTTATTAAAATACTGGGTCCACAATGTCTTCCATATCTATTCTCATTTCTTCTTCTATCATGTCATCAGACAGGTCCTCTATCTTTTACAGGCCTTCACATCTACATCGAACTTCATACTCCGCAAGCCACCTAATGGTGTCTGGAGGAGGGTACTTTTGGTCTGATCTCTCCAATCCTGTTCCACCCGCGGATAGTGCGTGGCAAGGATGATTGCCGGTAAGTCTCTGCATTGGCTCTAATTTCTCGAATTTTCTCATCGTGGTCAATATGCGAGATGTATGTGGGGGGAAGTAATATGTTGTCCGACTTCTCCTGAAAAGTGCTGTCCCGAAATTTCAATAGTAAATCTCTCCGTGATACACAAAATGGTTCAAATGGCTCTGAGCACTATGCGACTTAACTTCTGAGGTCATGAGTGGCCTAGAACCTAGAACCAATTAAACCTAACTAACCTAATGACATCACACACATCCATGCCCGAGGCAGGATTCGAACCTGCGACCGTAGCGGTCGCTCGGCTCCAGACTGTAGCGCCTAGAACCGCACGGCCACTCTGGCCGGCCCCGTGAAACACAACGCCTCTCTTGTAACGTCTGTTAGTGGAGTTTGTTTAGCTCCTCCGTAACGCTCTCTCGCCAGCTCAACGATCCCGTGACGAAGCACGTCGCAGTAACTCAGTTCGCTCTGTGTCTAGACGGGCTGCAGAAGGTGGTGGATATGGCTTTGTCCGAATTCTGCTCAGTCCCGACTTAAAATGGCATGATCACATGCGCAAATCTGTATAAATGGGAGCAGTTGCAAGATGTGTAGGGGCTGACGTAAGACCATGTTGGATTTTTACTGTAGCAGATAGGTTCGAGAAAGGTGACTCGCTTCGAGATATGATTCACTTGTAGCTGTGATCCTTCTCAATGAGTCATCGTCTTTAACTCAGTGTATATATAACCGAACATCTGACATGGTATCGAGACAGAATACGTTACACATACTGGATAAATATCTAGCGGCGTGAGGGACTTTCAAATACCGGTCACATACTGCATTCCTTAGCCGAATGACTTTCAGAATTCATCGGGTGGGTGTGTAATATGTCCGCATTTGAGGATTACGTTTATAACGTATATCTGTTTGTGTAAAGGAAATGTCTATGTACTGTTGTAGGGGTGTGTGGATATGACTTCGGGTACTGTGATAGCGAAGGGAAGAGTATGTCTAGTGCTACGGAAGGTACAGGTATTTCCAGAGCCACAGTGTTCAACACTTCGCTCATTGCCGAATACCGTTCAGTTGAGACCTAGATCGTAAGATTTAATTGTAAGTATAATGACAGAAGAAATATGTGAGGCGTTTTCTAGAATGTGTTCGTATGTGCAAAGTCTGTGGTGGTATTGATTCGCGTTCCCACGTTAATGGTAGCGGTCTTCCGAATGCAGAGACCTGTTGGAGTGTAGGAATGTATTATAGTAAACTTTACCACTTTCTACACGACCGAATAGCGAACTAAGTATGTGCTGGGCTGCTTTCGTGACCAAGTGTAACTTTGAGAAGACGGCGCGTTTGCGGTGGAGCGTTATTCCCTCCCATGTAAATTGTTCGGTCGACTGCTTCTGCACATTTGATGTCTTTATTTAGTTGAGGGAATATGGATTGTGGTGTGTTGGACACACGTTTGCCTGTTCTCTAGATGTGGGGACGACCATAGTTGGTTTGTAGCGAATATTGATCATCTCGGATCTGTTAGATGACCGACTTCGGTATTCGAGAGTGCAAATATCAGTTTACTCTACTTGTTTCTAGTTAGGCTATGGTTTACAGCATGGTGCACATCGCTAAAGTTTGGTGTTTGTGGAGAAATAATTTACAGTGTATATGTTGTGCATTATGTTGCATTAGCCATCGGGAGGCTAGTGCAGTGTTCTTGATATTGAGAAGCATAGCGAAACTTGACGGTACTCGGTGATATATACCCTGGTTGGAGATCGGTTTGACGGTCCAATATTCTTTCGAGTATCGTTTGTATTTGATGACCTGTACACAACTTTGCGATGTTTAGTTGCCTGTGAAAAATGGTGATCAGTGTAAAATAGTTTATCACCATTGAGTGTAGCGTCTGTAGACAGAAAGAATAGGTTGGCGGTGTATAGATTGAGGGAACTGTCCGTGCAAATTAGCAATCTGTGCAAAATAACGAGAGAGAGCCCCAGAAAGAAAAAAGGTGGATGGTGCTTAGATAGCGACGGCGTTAGTAAGTCGACTGGTAAATTCGATAAGAGATAATGAGAATGCTCGATTGATTATGGTTGGATATAGGAGCGGTGAGAACATTTGTCTATGTTGTGGTTCAAATGGCTCTGAGCACTATGGGACTTAACATCTATGGTCATCAGTCCCCTAGAACTTAGAACTACTTAAACCTAACTAACCTAAGGACATCACAGACATCCATGCCCGAGGCAGGATTCGAACCTGCGACCGTAGCGGTCGCGCGGTTCCAGACTGTAGCGCCTAGAACCTCTCGGCCACTCCGGCCGGCCTTGAATGGTAAGAACTATGTCGTCAATATCCTATTTAAGTGCTCAGATGACTATGGAGTAAAACCCATCTCTGTGTCCCCTGCATATTTGCTGTACTGGCCTGACCGTATCTATCACATCAATGTACGATAACAAAGTGCTCAGGGTGAAATCTGGAGACCGATCCACTTATTTACAGCACTCCACTGTAACGAACGTATTTGATTAAGGATGGTGGTATCTCTTGTGTTAAAGTGATTGCAGCGATGGCTACCATGCATTCGAGCTGTACAAAATGACGTTGTGAACTATCTCCATGTGTGTAGTGTACATCTCACAACAAAAAAATGTGAGCCACTGCTGAATACAACACACATAACATAGCTGGGTTGTGGGTTCTCTAAACGCAAAATCCTGTGGGGCACAGTTGTTTGACTATACACAATGGTTACCACAAGAGACCACTAGAGAACACTGCTCATTAGGCAGTCAGTCCAGATGTAAACGAATACCACCAAACAACAAATATTAGAACACATGTTATTAGAGATGAGACAGTCCCAGCACTTGTAAATTAAACTTCATTACAATAAATGACACTGTGGAAGTCTTATCACACTCTCTAAATGACATGAAGAGTTGTTTGTGATCCAAATTTGAACTGACTTGTGGGGCGGCGGGTGGAAAATTTAATATATTTTGTATTGTATTGCTGCCGTTCTCAACACAGGCTGTCTGACTACAATGTTGGCAACCAGAAAGTGATTAGCAAAAATGTGATGCCTGCAATTAAAGTTCACTGTGCTCACTCTGATGGAGAAATAAAGTTATTGATTATTGAAGTTCATTACGCTGAAGATTTAGGATGATGTCTGGGATTCATAGAAAATGCAGGTTACTGTAACAGTTTTCACTATATTCTGAAAATGATAAAACGTAAAGTTTCAAATAAATATTTAACCAAGCAGTGTTATTAACAGCTATTGTACTATCTGAGCTGTTCAGAGTCTATTGCGTGGATCCTATTTTCCCTAGATAACGAAACTGTTCAATAACCGTTATCAAAGTAAATGTTCAAAGTGAAAGCTCGCCAAAATTTGATGCTAATACTCTTCAAATACCACACTAGTACTGATAGACGGTCTGTCCTGCGGCGACACGTGAAAATACGACATACGCAAACTGAGAATAAATCACTGGAGTCGTTCTGCAATTAACACTTTACCCCAATGCGAACTCATTGTTACGTGCATACCGAGTTACGTAATACGGCATCCAAGGCTGTTCCTTGCAACTGCACAGACTCGACGTGGCTTCCGACATGGAGTGTGCGCTGATACGAATCTAGAAGAGAACTGGGTCCTCGCCTAGTTCGCAGCGCTCTTATTTGTACAGCCACGGTGTGGACCGCCGAAGGCGCAGCCGATAAAATTTGCCTTCCTAGCTAGCCGCTCGGGTTAGTAAAGCACCACTTCAAGTTACTAAATAATTAATTGCTTCCTTCGCTGAAGGCCAATGAAGCTCTCAATTTAATTGTGCTATCAGCACATAGGTAAGCATCTGTAATAAAATTCTGATGTGGCTAAACTAAATACTTTTGGTGAGAGAATTATTTTAGTTGCACTGCACGCAATAGATGAGCCTGAACTTGCCCTTTGGAGAGATGCTACAGCTATAGTTTTATAGCTACCTTTTGGAAACTTCTCACATCTTTGTTATTATAGCGTATCTCCATTCCACCTAAATCTAAACATCCTAGCTTTATCTGATCACTTACTTAATCTATCTTGCTTGCATACTTTTAGGACACAAAAACAGAAAATCATGAATTTCAACCAAAATACACTCCTGGAAATGGAAAAAAGAACACATTGACACCGGTGTCTCAGACCCACCATACTTGCTCCGGACACTGCGAGAGGGCTGTACAAGCAATGATCACACGCACGGCACAGCGGACACACCAGGAACCGCGGTGTTGGCCGTCGAATGGCGCTAGCTGCGCAGCATTTGTGCACCGCCGCCGTCAGTGTCAGCCAGTTTGCCGTGGCATACGGAGCTCCATCGCAGTCTTTAACACTGGTAGCATGCCGCGACAGCGTGGACGTGAACCGTATGTGCAGTTGACGGACTTTGAGCGAGGGCGTATAGTGGGCATGCGGGAGGCCGGGTGGACGTACCGCCGAATTGCTCAACACGTGGGGCGTGAGGTCTCCACAGTACATCGATGTTGTCGCCAGTGGTCGGCGGAAGGTGCACGTGCCCGTCGACCTGGGACCGGACCGCAGCGACGCACGGATGCACGCCAAGACCGTAGGATCCTACGCAGTGCCGTAGGGGACCGCACCGCCACTTCCCAGCAAATTAGGGACACTGTTGCTCCCGGGGTATCGGCGAGGACCATTCGCAACGGTCTCCATGAAGCTGGGCTACGGTCCCGCACACCGTTAGGCCGTCTTCCGCTCACGCCCCAACATCGTGCAGCCCGCCTCCAGTGGTGTCGCGACAGGCGTGAATGGAGGGACGAATGGAGACGTGCACACAGCGCCAACACCCGGCATCATGGTGTGGGGAGCGATCTCCTACACTGGCCGTACACCACTGGTGATCGTCGAGGGGACACTGAATGGTGCACGGTACATCCAAACCGTCATCGAACCCATCGTTCTACCATTCCTAGACCGGCAAGGGAACTTGCTGTTCCAACAGGACAATGCACGTCCGCATGTATCCCGTGCCACCCAACGTGCTCTAGAAGGTGTAAGTCAACTACCCTGGCCAGCAAGATCTCCGGATCTGTCCCCCATTGAGCATGTTTGGGACTGGATGAAGCGTCGTCTCACGCGGTCTGCACGTCCAGCACGAACGCTGGTCCTACTGAGGCGCCAGGTGGAAATGGCATGGCAAGCCGTTCCACAGGACTACATCCAGCATCTCTACGATCGTCTCCATGGGAGAATAGCAGCCTGCATTGCTGCGAAAGGTGGATATACACTGTACTAGTGCCGACATTGTGCATGCTCTGTTGCCTGTGTCTATGTGCCTGTGGTTCTGTCAGTGTGATCATGTGATGTATCTGACCCCAGGAATGTGTCAATAAAGTTTCCCCTTCCTGGGACAATGAATTCACGGTGTTCTTATTTCAATTTCCAGGAGTGTATTACTTTGTGAGACCCAGCATGCTGTTTCCATTAAATTACAATGAAAAAGGAATCCGAATATAAATTTTGAAGTTTCTAGCTCCTTCCTGTTGCGCCGATGATTTTTACGTAAAATGTCCAAATTTCGAAAACTGTTTAAGTTAATAAACTGAACCTTAACACATTATCATTTTAGCATCATTCCTGACATACTATTAACTTTTCAGATTATTTACTTTACTTTTAAGGTATTGCTCAACATTCGTGACGACATAGCTAGTTACAGCGGACTAGGCTGGCACACAATGGAAAGACTGATGACCATAGATGTTAAGTCCCATAGTGCTCGGAGCCACACAATGGAAAGCATATGAATTCTATATGGCGTGAGTAGGCTGCTTCCCTACAGACTGTTACCAAACGAAGCTTGCATGTCTGATCGAGACTCGACCAGGCATAAAGAGACGTAAAATATCGAAGTGTTCACCAGGATCGCTTCACAAGGCCGAATCTCCGAACCTGGAAATAAATGACGATACCTTTAGCACTGCGCTGGGAACCCCATGAAGCTTATATTGCCCCTGAAAAGTAAGCACGAGAGGTATGTAATAAAGTCCAAAGCACAAACGTAAAACGCCATGAAGTAAAGTTGTGGTGATTGATGAGGAATAGAACCCAGTACTTATATGAACTGTTAATAAGCACAATCAGATGTCAGGTATTAAATGTGTTCCCAAATAGTGTGATATTGGAACCTGAAACGACGATATAAATGATTTTTGCCTGGAGGAATTCGAACCCGGCACCTTTCGCTATTGTCTTATAGCTATGAATAGACATGAAATAGTTATTGTTTCTTCACCAGTAGCGAGATGTGAACACGTTCAGCTAGAGGTAACGCAATGAATAGTTCCGTGCTGCCTGGGTCTCCAACCCCACGCATATTGTCGTTGTTGACCCCACACGAAGAGGTGTTAACTATCAAATTCTCTTTCACTAGTAGTTGGGATCGTGCCGTCCATAGAGACCTGAAGCAGTTTGGTATCGTGAGGAAACAACGAAATGATGGGACAGTGTCAGCTCGAAGGCTTCAAATCCAGGGAAAAACTGGAATCGGAGCTCGAATCCCAGTCGAGTGCCAATATTCTCAAAGTCTCAAAGTAACTTAAAATAAGAAATGAAAGTCCAATGACCTTACATGACGATTGGTTCATGAACTAAAATAACATTACTAGTGTAACAAAGCTTACTAGAGATAGAGTTTCTGCAAGCAGCGACTTCCGCCCCTGACAGAAAAAACTAATCCAACTCTGTTCCAGTCAATAGCGAATGTTCATGTTTAACGTTGATTTGGAACCACGGCACAGTCCTGCGTTCCATACCAGGCGTTACTGGAGGTCAAGAGGGTATGTTTGTGGCTGTTAAATACTGGTATCCCCCAGCCGGAATCAGACCCACACCTTAGCCATTACAAGCTAGCGTCAGTCCAACCAACCACCGAATTTCACATATGTTAACATCATGTTTTTGGTTATAATGGGATCTGCAGCATGCGTACGATAAGTGTTGATTACCACTTGAGCTGCTGTTGTGAATAATGTGTTCGTGGACTAGTAGTCAATACCACGTAGTGCGAACGCAAAGCTGTGATATCAAACCCATCCTTTTCCTTCATTTTTTAAGCCGTATTCCGTCTGTCTGCTAACGGCACCAGTCTGACAGAAGGTAAGAGACAGTTTCGTTCATTTTCTAACCAGCCAGTATTACAAAAATCTTGTGGAAATATGTTTGTGATTGGGTTCATGGGTGTCTGTCATGGTAAGACCAATTTCAACGCCATCAGCCAGCGGCCACTTGATACAGACCGGCGTCCGCCCAAGTGATGGCGACGCATTAGGCGTAGTACACCCTGTGATCTCCATCGGACTTTTCCGTTCTCGAATTAGTAAGTATAACATTATGCAACGTTGTGTACGATATAATACAATGTTTCAGCATGTTCCGTGGAGATTTTGCATGGCATGTTGCTATAAGCGTATTTAATTATCGTCTTATTTTGTTCGAGTTTATAGTGTAGCTCGTGCCATGACAATTTGAATATTTCTCATTTTTGACGTCATAAGGAGCGTCGTTGCTGCATTAGAAAACGGACTCTAAAGCGGAGTAACGGGTAACATTTGTGACAGCGTGTTCTGTTAGTGTTTAATAAAAGGGTGAGTGCAGTGGAGGCAATTCGAAACACCTGTGCACTGTATGGAAAGAGTACTATCGAGAAAGTCAAGTTGTATCGTTTCAAGAACTATCGTTTTGAGGTAACTTAATCACCACATTTAGAAATACATACAGGAGTTGATGATGGACGTTTCTGCCATTTACTACTATGGTGTGTGACAGTGTATCCAGCAGATGTGACGATCAATTAACTATTATGCGACACTTGCCTTCAGTAGTCATATTGAAGTTAAAAGAAAGGAAGGATACGGTACAACGTCTCGTCGAAAACGAACTGGGAAGGATGGGAAGGAAGTCGTCTGTACCGTTTCGAAGGATTGATCTTGGCATTTGCCGTAATAGATTTAAACAGACACCATAAGCCTAAATCAGTTAGACTGACACTGACAATTTGCTATATTATACGGCGCGCAGACCACAGCCGCCACAGTGGTATAACAAGCTTGATAGAAGACAGATTAGAAGATGTGGTGGTATTCTCCCAAACTACCGATGGAATTACACATTCCAGAATGTAACTGCTGTTCAAATGGCTCTGAGCACTATGGGACTTAACATCTGAGGTCATCAGTCCCCTAGAGCTTAGAACTACTTAAACCTAAGTAACCTAAGGACATCACACAACACCCAGTCATCACGAGGCAGAGAAAATCCCTGACCCCGCCGGGAATCGAACCCGGGAACCCGGGCGTGGGAAGCGAGAACGCTACCACACGACCACGAGCTGCGGATGTCTATGTTGTGAGCAGGAACGCTATCACGTTATGTCCGGGAGGAAGACTGGATCAGGCGATATTTCGGTAAACAGGTTCTGTTATGGGAAGAATTTCCGTGCATACAAGCTGAGCCATGAAGAAAGCAAGTGTTAACTATTTCTGGGACACTATACAGTTCCCAAGAGGTCGACTTGGCTCTTATTTTTTGCAAAGAGATGTGACGTAAGAATAATGTGGAGAACGTTTTAGATGGCGAGTCATCATGCAGATGTTTCGTGGTGAGGCGAGAGCCGTGCTGGGTAGTTAAGTATTGTTAAACATGTGTGTGTGTCAACACGCCCTGCCTTCAACAACAGAGACAAGCGGCACCTGGAGATGTCTCAAATATGAGACTGGTGTAAGCGCTGCTTGGAAGAATTCCACCTTCAATGGTGTTCGGTGGTGGTGGCGGCTGGTGGGTGCGACGGAGTGTGTAGGGCCCGAGCTGTGGCTGCCTCACTTCACAGGGGTTGTGGCGTGTGCAGTGAGTGAAGCGTCAGTCAATCGTCACTTATGGTCCCTTAGAATCGATAGGGGAAAAGCAGGTTCTGCTATTGTGGAATGGAATTCTGAAGGATCTTTGCCGGACCGCAGTTAGAGTGAGGGTAGCGAGGAAGGCCGAATACGCGTGGCTCTGCTTGGAGTGCACGTTGCGTAAATAAATGCCTGGTCATTAATGGCGCCTACATACAACTTAGACCTGCGTTCGGCTGCAGCTCGCTGTTGCGCTCCCGCTCGATCACATCAGCATATGTGTGTAGGCAAACACGTATTTGGATAGGAATTTCTCAGGTGTTACGTATGAATGGGAGGTGCCGCCAACTCATGCTTGTGGAAGCCGAGCAGGGGCTGTGCGCGGTTTCACATCTGAGGTATACGTCACTTATCACTACCTCCTGTGTTCTCAATGGACAGGGGGGCTGTGGACTGTGCTTGTGTGTCTTGATTGCATTATTTCGGGAGCGGGTCTGGAGGCCTTCATATGCGCTATTTGAATAGTTTACGAGTACTTAGTATGTCTACACATCATTCTGCTGTATTATCTAGGAGCAGTTTGCAGGTCTGCAGTGAAATTATTTCGGAAAATTAGGAGTTGTTTGGCTATTTGGACGTAAAAGTTTTGCACTATTTACGAGCATTTCACATGTATGTTTGGCTGTGTGATGCGTTATTTTTAACTGTTTACAATTAGCAAGTGTGTGTGTGTGTGTGTGTGTGTGTGTGTGTGTGTGTGTGTGGAGAACATTATAAATGAGTTATGTAGGAATGGTTTGCAGGACTGTATGGTGTGGTACGTGTCAGTGCGTGTGTTCTGTGATACATATACTCCATCCCTAAATAAAGTACTTTTGTTCCTCCATCCATGGGCCTAATGCGGCTGAGTCCTTTTACCAGAAACCTGTAGGAAGGGGACACGTTCTGGAGGCTTAGGTTAGTGTTGATGAGCTTCGTTTGCTACAATTTTCTTAGGTTGGTGGTGGAAGCACAAGTGACCTTTCTTCACGGGCAGAATTCAAACTTGACCCTGGGTCCTAAGAGGAAGTGGCGGTCGGGTGGCTGAGGTTAGTACAAGTGTCCTTTCTTTCCAACAATTTTCTTAGGTTGGTAGAGAAAGCGCAAGTGACCTTAATTTACTGACAGAATTCAAACTCGGCGCTGGTTCCTAGAAAAAGGTGGCGGTCTGGACCTTGAAAGTAGTTGAAATTAGATAGTTGAATGGCTTTTCATACTTATCTGAAATTGTAAATTGAATTACTTAATATGATTAAAACTGAAATGCAATTAAGTACTTAGGCAATTCATAGTTTAGATGCGCGATGTGGGTGTTGGCATCTTTATAGTAGACTATGTCCAGCGTGTGTATGGAGGTGGCGATTGAGGGTGTGTGACGTAAGCAGTCGGACGCCTGCGGGGCGGCGGCGCATCTCGTGTCAGGTTATAGCGCGTGCGAGAGAGAGAGAGAGAGAGAGAGAGCAGACGTTCTTGAGTTAGTTAACTTAGCGAGAGCGTTCTGTGTCGAGCATGCCATGTGGTGGACCTGTGGTTTTGTAACGTCAGGGCAGATGCCACTCTCCAGCAGACAACTTTGGCGTCAAGCATGTTCTTTGTCTGCCACGAAACCGCTTGGTGGATCGCTAACCGACTGTGTGATTTTGGAAAAGATTCCACTCTCGGGCGAACAATTTTGGTGCGAAACGTGTGGGAGGGACAAATACACATGTTGACCGGACAACCTACCATTGTGACGTCAGAATTGGCAGGTTCGAATGAGCAATACATTTTTACGCCGCTGGCCTCGCACGGCCCAAACAGCCCCTGGACCATTGGCGTGTGTGCAGGCTACTGATGACCAGTGGTGCTAGGGATAGCCTCCTCTGCTGGTGACGATTTGAACTAAGTCAGTTGGAGTCTGGACCTAGTGGTGAGCGCACTGGGTGTCGCCCTCTCAAAGATGTGTACTAAGTCTGTTGGACAACGATTGATGATGGTACTGCTTGAAATAAAGACTTCAGTCCTTTTTGCTTGCAAACTCAGAGGATGTGAATTACATTAGTACCAGTGCAGTTTATTACTTGACACGATTTTGATAAGTTAGCAGTGAAAAAACATAAGTGACAGTTAAAGTTCGTAGGATGTGGACTATTTCGTATGT
This sequence comes from Schistocerca americana, assembly GCF_021461395.2. Taxonomy (NCBI): domain Eukaryota; kingdom Metazoa; phylum Arthropoda; class Insecta; order Orthoptera; family Acrididae; genus Schistocerca; species Schistocerca americana. The sequence continues at coordinate 714,874,717 of NC_060130.1, forward strand.
GTGATCGATTATGGTGTTGGAATTTGAACTTGTGACAGATTCTTGCTATGGATGTAACGCAAATGGCTTTCTTCCCCCCAAAATCGGAGATCTTGAATAAATAAGAAATGATAATAAATGATAGTAATAATAATAAGTAGAAGTACAGTTTTCGAGACATTATCGTGTTGGAATTTGAATTTGGCGCAATTTTCTAGTGGGGGTAGGCGAATAATAATAAATAATAATAATAAATGATAATAAATAATAATAAATGATAATGAATGATAATGAATGATAATAAATGATAATGAATAATAATAAAGACAAGTACAGTTTTGCATCCATTATCCTGTTGGAATTTGAATTTAGCGCCAATTTTTTCTGAAGGGTCAGGTTAGTGGACATAGCTCAACTGACCTATTTTCCCGCCAAAATTCAAACTTCCCACCATTTTTCTGGGGGTTAGGTTAGTGGAGGTATCCCAATTGGCCTATTTTCCCGCCAAAATCCGCCATATTGGGTGATTTCATGCGCTATTGCCAAGTCTAAATGCCGCCATCTTGGATGACGCTATCGCTGCCATCTTGAATAAATGCAGAGTGGTGCAGAACATACTCTGTCCTACTACTCATGTTTACTGGATATGGCTGTATGCAGGGTGTGTCACGTAAGCTATAACCCCACCCCCTTGATTTCCTGAAAGATTCCAGATATCGGAACACGGTTTTCCACAACTGACAGCATGCTGAAGGTCAAGTAATGTTTTGTGTGGATAATGCTCTGAGCTCTGGTATCAACCGAGATATTGAAACAAGTGTTTTTTTTTTTAACGGAACCGTGTAGTTTTCATAAATGTATTTAATAGCTGCTGGAAAGGCAATTACAGAGATAGCGTTTGTTGGTAGTGACATTGAAACCTGCCGCAAACGAGTACGAGAAACGCACTAAAATTCGAAATCAATGCGACCAAAGTCCGCTATTGTAGTGTAAACACGGCCAGACAGAGATCTCATGCCAGGCTCCGTCGTTATATGCAGCAAGGCAGTAAAGTACCAGTAAGCAGACTTGTTAAAAGATTAGGATCAACTGTTTTGGCCAAAGACGAGACCACATTTACTATTCGACATAGATAATGGGTCATCTATGATTTTTATTTTTGTATTTGGCCTATGCTAGCTTCTGGCGCATCAGATAAGGCTTGGGAAAACTATTTCGAATGTGTGTAGGTTGCCGAATTCTTAAGGGAACAATTACATTTTCGTCCGGCAGTTTCCTACTACCATTGCGACACCATTTGCTTGACATTCGCCGCATGAAACTAATATGTCTAACTTTTCCTCACAGGTGTACACATCTGCATGCAAGAACCGTTGAAGCAGAAATGGCCTGCCGGTAGACAACACAGTTCATGCTAGTTCTGCAGTGACACCAAGCAAACAGTTGAAACGTTCTCTACAACGCTGTAGCCTAGCACGAGCTTGTTTACAACGCAATAGTAATTTCGGCCGATTTGCTTTTCAGTTTTAAAATATTTCTCTGATTCTTTTGCGGAAAGTTTCAATCTCAGAACTAAAAGCATCATATCACTGGTCTCGTCTTTTCAAGCACTTTCGGATGTCGCAAAAATATATAACATCCTATTTTTTAAAAATCATACTTTCCTCGGTGCCTCGATCGGCGCAGGAGTTAAGATTGTTTATTACACACAAAAGTACGTACACCTTAACAAGTATCATTTGCCGAAAACCTCTTTGCGCTTTCTGGAACCGTACACGCAATGAAGGGGGTGTTACGTCTTACGTGGTTCACCCGGTATACATACGCACAGTGTATCCCTTCAAAGAGTCGTCAGGTGAACTTTCCCCTATGTTTCGGTAGATGTTCCCAACGTCAGTTTTGCAATGTGTAGCTGGAGTCGTCCCAAACAAATACTGGTCACCACGCCTTTCATGCAACGCCCAGTGTAGTGAAGCGCGATATTCGTTTGATCGATATGTATAAACAGGGATAGTAAAACACGAACAGCCAGTACTCCAGCAGCCGGCCAGGGTGGCCGAGCGGTTCATGGCGCTACAGTCTGGAACCGCGCGACTGCTACGGTCGCAGGTTCGAATCCTGCTTCGGGCATGGATGTGTGTGATGTCCTTAGGTTAGTTAGGTTTAAGTACTTCTAAGTTCTAGGGGACTGATGACCTCAGAAGTTAAGTCCCATAGTGCTCAGAGCCATTTGAACCATTTTGAAGTACTCCAGCAGCGACATCTGAACACTTCTTAAATAAGGAGATAATTCAGAGGCTTCCTTTACTAGGATACAGGTTGGCTGGCAGCTTTTCTAGGAGCTCTTTGCGGTGTGGGGGAGTAGCCATGTATGTGAAAAACGGTATCCCATTTGAGTCAGTTGATGTTTCAAAGTACTGCACTGAAAAGGTGTTTGAATGTTGTGCAGGTGTGGTTAAATTTAGTGGAGTTAATCCTTTAACTGTTGTTGTTTATAGATCCCCACAACATTTTTGCTAAAGCTAGAGGAGGTTCTTGGTTCACTTTATAGGAAATACAAAAAGTTAATTATATGTGGTGACTTCAATATTAATTGTATAAGTGATTGTGCAAGGAAAAGGATGCTGGTAGACCTCCTTAATTCATATAATCTTATGCAAACCGTATTCTTTCCAACGAGAGTGCAAGGGAACAGTAGAACAACCACAGTCAACATTTTTGTTCATTCCTCATTACTAGAAGGGCATTCTGTTAGCAAAAATGTGAATGGCCTTTCAGATCATGATGCACAAGTTTTAACTCTAAAAGATTTTTGTGCTGCTACACATGTTAAATATAGTTATCAACTTTTTAGGAAAGCTGATCCAGTTGCTGTAGAGACCTTTGTAAAGCTTATCAAGGAACAAGAGTGGCAAGATGTTTATAGAGTTGATACAGTAGGCGATAAATATAATGCTTTCCTCAAGACTTTTCTCGTGCTCTTTGAAAGTTGTTTTCCGTTAGAACGTTCAAAACAGGGTACTAGCACAAACAGGCAGCCTGGATGGCTGACTAGAGGGATAAGAATACCCTGTAGAACAAAGTGGCAATTATGTCAAAACGTTAGAAACAGTCAAAATCTAAATGCAGCAGGATAAAATTAAAACCATATGGTCAGTCGTAAAGGAAGTGGCTGGTCTGCAGAAAGAGGTCGAGGATATAGAATCAGTGCGTAGTGGGAATGTCCGTGTTACTGATAAGTCGCATATATGCACAGTATTTAATAATCACTTTCTGAATACAGCAGGTGAACTAAATAGAAACTTAGTCCCAACAGGGAATCAAATAGCGCTCGTAGAAAAAAGTGTTCCGAGACTGTTACCTGAAATGCTCCTCCATGATACTGACAAGAGGGAGATTGAGTTAATAATTAAATCACTAAAGACCAAGAACTCTCATGGATATGACGGGGTATCTGGCAGAATACTGAAGTATTGTTCTATGTATGTTAGCCCAGTACTTCGCCATATCTGTAACTTTTCCTTTAGGTGTGGTCGGTTTCCTGACCGATTAAAGAACTTGGTAGTGAAGCCACTTTATAAAATGGAAGACAGGGATAGTGTTGACAATTATAGACCTATTTCTATGCCATCGGTGTTTGCTAAAGTTATCGAGAAGGTTTTATATACAAGGTTACTGGAGCATTTAAATTCACATAATTTGCTGTCAAATGTACAGTTTGGTTTTAGAAATGGGTTAACAACTGAAAGTGCCATATTCTCTTTTCTCTGTGAGGTTTTGGACGGATTAAATAAAAGGTTGCGAACGCTAGGTGTTTTCTTTGATTTAACGAAGGCTTTTGACTGTGTTGACCAAGATATTACTGCAGAAGTTGGACCATTATGGAGTAAGGGGAGTAGCTTACAATTGGTTCGCCTCTTGCTGTAAGAACAGAAAGCAGAAGGTAATTCTCCGCAATACTGAGAGTGGTAGTGATGTTCAGTCCCAATGGGGCATTGTTAAGTGGGGCGTTGCCAAAGGGTCGGTGCTGGGGCCACTGCTGTTTCTTATTTATATAAATGATATGCCTTCTAGTATTACAGGTGATTCAAAAATATTTCTGTTTGCTGATGACACCAGCTTGGTAGTGAAGGGTCTTGTGTGTAATACTGAAACATTATCAAATAATGTAGTTCATGAAAATCGGCCACGAATTTCTCTCCTGACCGTCACTGCTGATGTTAAATTTCTCGCTGTTCTCATTTTTGCTAGTACTCATTACTTTTGTCTTTTTTCGATTTACTCTCAATCCATATTCTGTCCTCGTTAGACGGTTCATTCCATTTAGGAGATTTTGTAATCCATTTTCACTCAGAATAGCAATGCCATGAGCGAATCTTGATATCCTCTCACCTTGAATTTTAATTCCACTCCTGAATCTTTCTTTTATTTCCGCCATTGCTTCTTCGAGGTACAGATTGAAAAGTAGGAGCGAAAGAATGTATCCCTGTCTACACCCTTTTGAATCTTAGCGCTTGGTCGTCCACTTGTGTTATTTCCTCTTGGCTCTTATACATATTGTATAATACCCGGCTCTCCCTATAGCTTGCCCCTATTTTCCTAAGAATTTCGAACATCTTGCACCATTTTACATTGCCGAACGATTTTTCCTGGTCCACAAATCCTATGAACGGGTCTTGATTTTTCTTTAGTCTTGCTTCCATTATCAACCGAAAAGTCAGAATGGCCTCTCTGGTGTCTTTACCTTCCCTAAAGCCAAACTGATCGTCATCTAACACATCTTCAGTTTCCTTCTCCATTCTTCCGTATATTATTCTTGTCAGCAACTTTGATGCATGAGCTGTTGTTAAGCTGATTGAGCGATAATTCTCGAACTTGTAAGCTCTTGCAGTCTTCGGAAGTGTGTGGACGATATTTTTCCGAAAGTCAGATGGTATGTCGCCAAACTCATACATTCTACCCAGCAATGTGAACAGTCGTTTTGTTGCCACTTCCTGCAATGATTTTAGAAATTCCTTATTACTTATGAATGCCACTTCTTTACGTAGTGATTCTTTGTGACTTTTCTATTAAACTTCAGCCTACTCTTCATCACTACTTCTTTGTAATCTGAGTCTATATCTGCTTCTGAGTACACCTTACAATCCAGTATCTGATTTCGGAATCTGTCTGACCATGGCGTAATAGAATTCAAATCTTCCCGTATCTCCCGGCCATTTCCAAGTATAATTCCTCCTCTTGTGATTATTGAACAGAGTATTCGCAATTACTAGCTGAAATTTATTACCTCTCTCATTCCTTGTCCTAACCCCATATTCTCTTGTGACCTTTTCTTCTTCTCCTTCCTCTAAAACTACATTCCAGTCTCCCATGACTATTAGATTTTTATCTCCCTTTACGTACGCAATTACCCTTTCAATATCCTCATGTACTTTCTCTATCCCTTCATCTTCAGCTTACGACGTCGGCGTGTATACCTGAGCTATCGCTGTCGGTGTTCGTTTGCTGTCGATTCTGATACGAACAACCCTACCACTGATATGTTCACAATAGCACACTCTCTGCTCTACCTTCCTATTCATAACAAATCCTACTCTCGTTTACCATTTTCTGCTGCTGTTGATTTTAAGCTATTCTCATCTGACCAGAAATCCTTGTCTTCTTTCCACTTCACTTCGCTGACCCCTACTATATTTAGGTTGAGCCTTTGTATGTCCGTTTTCTGATTTTCTAGCTTCCCTACCACGTTCAAGCTTCTGACATTCCACGCCCAGATACGTAGAACGTTATCCTTTCGTTGGTTACTCAATCTTTTTCTCATGGTGATCTTCCCTTGCCTGTAGAAATAAAAAGTAATATTTGTTGTAACAATAAAAATCAGTTATGAGCCAAATACCATGGGAAATTCAGTAAAAGTTCATGCAAATACATGTGTGTTTTCATTATATTACCTTTCGAATGTAATGCATATCAAACAATATGATTAGTGAAACTTCCTGGCAGATTAAAACTGTGTGCCCGACCGAGACTCGAACTCGGGACCTTTGCCTTTCGCGGGCAAGTGCTCTACCATCGAAAGGCAAAGGTCTCGAGTTCGAGTCTCGGTCGGGCACACAGTTTTAATCTGCCAGGAACTTTCATATCAGCGCACACTCCGCTGCAGAGTGAGAATCTCATTCAATATGACTAGTGTTGAAAAACTATAAATTAAAAAAGAACGAAGATGAGTGAGATTCGATGCATTGATCCACGGATTACAGAGCTCCAATGCTAACAAAATGACCGCCGCCAGCCCATGCTCAAGATCGCAAAGCACCGGTACATCATCGGCGCTTAAAACTTCTCTTGTGATTTTCTCGAAATCGCCTGAGTAGTACGAACTACTTACACATTATGTTGTCCTAATGGGCTATTAAAAGCGTGGTGCAAAGTAAATCCAGGGTCCGAACCTCGTAGCCTCCCCCTGTAAGACCTGGGTAGTAACTCAGTGCTGGTGGCCACAGGTGCAGACAGTAGGTTGGTGGTGCTGTGGCACCAAGTTCCGTGAGGAACTTAGTGTGGGCGACGGCAAGCGCAGCCTAGTCTCGAACCCATGGCTGCTCCTGGCGATACCCCATCGTCTCGCTTTCTAGTGTGGCCCTGGCTTCGTGGTGCTGCTGCTCGACACTGGCGACGGGAACTGCCTCTGTCTGAAAATTAAGGCATATTTACAGCTCTCTGAGGTGCATTTTGTGTCATTAAAACCCGGCAGCTAGTCACGTCGCACATAACAAGAGACTTGCCCTTGTGTTATGACCTCGACCCGCCTGCTGTGGTCATTACCGCTGTGCGTTGCAGTTTTACGCTGAACGCAGATAGCCTCATCTCGGCAGTTCCGTTACTTGAATGTTATTCTGACCCACATGTTGCCACACTGCGGCTGTCCGCCTGAGGCTGCTTATGCAATACTTCGCCGCGACTTTCCCATTATTTCTTATTACTTTTACTGAAAGACAGGGCAGTGACACTACACTACATTCAATCTGCACAGCTCAAGAGATGCGTCTCTGAGAGACACATAGAGGGATATAAGACACTTAATTCTACAACAGAAGCTATAAAAGTTAGTGTATTATCTGGATAACCAGTATCCCATAAGTTATTAACGTCAACAGCAGCTACATTATTAAATCTACAAAGCTACATGATATCTTAAATGGAGGACTCAGTAGGAGCTAATACTCAATAAATTGTCGAATATTCATATATTGGGTTGGTGCATAGTTCTAGCGTTTTTCCATATGTTTAATAAACACAACAAATACAAACAGAAACATTAGTCACCAATAATATATTCTCCGTAAGTACTTACAACAATCTGCCGACGCTAGGCTAGCTTTTCGATTACAGGACTGCAAGAAACGAGTGGTTTTGAGGCGAAGATATCGTCGAACCATGTTCGCAGCGCATTTTGATCCGGAAAGGAAGTTCCTTGATGGTTGCTCGATAGAAAGCGGAAAAGGTGAAAATCGGAGGGCGCAAGGTCAGATGAATATTGTGGGTGCGAAATGACTCCCCAAGCCGACTCCTGTGTAGTGTTTTTTGTCAGTCTGACAGAATGCGGGCGGGCTTTATCATGGAGTAGCATCACTTCACGCAGCCTTGCTGGTCGTTGTTCTTGTACTGCGTCTGCAAGACGTCTCAGTTGTTGAAAGTAAATGTCAGCAGTGATAGCTACACCTTGGGGAAACGATTTTCAGTACTCCACACCAGCGCTTTTCCACCAGATGCACAACACTATATTTTGTGGATCCGTGCACGTCTTCGCACGGGGAGTTGTTGCATTGTTTGGGCTCAAACATTCCTTTCGTTTTATTATGTTAGCGTAAAACACCATTTCTCGTCCCAGTACCGATACAGGATAGGAATGGTCGGTGTTGTTCACGAACCAACCGAAGAAGAGCAAGCAGAGATGGACATATGGCCACCCATAGATTTTTGTGATTTTGGCTTAGAGCATGCGGTACCTGATTTTTGAACCTTCCCCATAGCATGCAAATGTCACACGATGGTGGAATGATCACAGTTCATCATATTTGCCAGTTCACGAGTACACTGACTCGGACCACTGAAGATTAATGCGTTTAAACGGACTTTATAAAACTCCGAAGGTCTTCCTGAACATGGAGAGTCACTAATGTCAAAAAGATACTCCTTAAAAAGGTCACAACGATTTTATATCGTGCTCTGTCCAGTTTGATTCTCATAAACGGCGCAAAAGTTTCTAGCTGCCTCTGCTGCTGTCACCCCTCTACTGAATTCAAACAGAAAAATACACTCCTGGAAATGGAAAAAAGAACACATTGACACCGGTGTGTCAGACCCACCATACTTGCTCCGGACACTGCGAGAGGGCTGTACTAGCAATGATCACACGCACGGCACAGCGGACACACCAGGAACCGCGGTGTTGGCCGTCGAATGGCGCTAGCTGCGCAGCATTTGTGCACCGCCGCCGTCAGTGTCAGCCAGTTTGCCGTGGCATACGGAGCTCCATCGCAGTCTTTAACACTGGTAGCATGCCGCGACAGCGTGGACGTGAACCGTATGTGCAGTTGACGGACTTTGAGCGAGGGCGTATAGTGGGCATGCGGGAGGCCGGGTGGACGTACCGCCGAATTGCTCAACACGTGGGGCGTGAGGTCTCCACAGTACATCGATGTTGTCGCCAGTGGTCGGCGGAAGGTGCACGTGCCCGTCGACCTGGGACCGGACCGCAGCGACGCACGGATGCACGCCAAGACCGTAGGATCCTACGCAGTGCCGTAGGGGACCGCACCGCCACTTCCCAGCAAATTAGGGACACTGTTGCTCCTGGGGTATCGGCGAGGACCATTCGCAACCGTCTCCATGAAGCTGGGCTACGGTCCCGCACACCGTTAGGCCGTCTTCCGCTCACGCCCCAACATCGTGCAGCCCGCCTCCAGTGGTGTCGCGACAGGCGTGAATGGAGGGACGAATGGAGACGTGTCGTCTTCAGCGATGAGAGTCGCTTCTGCCTTGGTGCCAATGATGGTCGTATGCGTGTTTGGCGCCGTGCAGGTGAGCGCCACAATCAGGACTGCATACGACCGAGGCACACAGGGCCAACACCCGGCATCATGGTGTGGGGAGCGATCTCCTACACTGGCCGTACACCACTGGTGATCGTCGAGGGGACACTGAATAGTGCACGGTACATCCAAACCGTCATCGAACCCATCGTTCTACCATTCCTAGACCGGCAAGGGAACTTGCTGTTCCAACAGGACAATGCACGTCCGCATGTATCCCGTGCCACCCAACGTGCTCTAGAAGGTGTAAGTCAACTACCCTGGCCAGCAAGATCTCCGGATCTGTCCCCCATTGAGCATGTTTGGGACTGGATGAAGCGTCGTCTCACGCGGTCTGCACGTCCAGCACGAACGCTGGTCCAACTGAGGCGCCAGGTGGAAATGGCATGGCAAGCCGTTCCACAGGATTACATCTAGCATCTCTACGATCGTCTCCATGGGAGAATAGCAGCCTGCATTGCTGCGAAAGGTGGATATACACTGTACTAGTGCCGACATTGTGCATGCTCTGTTGCCTGTGTCTATGTGCCTGTGGTTCTGTCAGTGTGATCATGTGATGTATCTGACCCCAGGAATGTGTCAATAAAGTTTCCCCTTCCTGGGACAATGAATTCACGGTGTTCTTATTTCAATTTCCAGGAGTGTATATCGGGACTGTTCCTATTTTTCCACTTTGCACTCCTCTTCCTAGAGTCCACGGCTCCACTCAGTATCTCCAAATGACAAAATGACAACATCTAAAGTCAAATAGCAACAGTGAACTTCAAATAAAATGTGACAATCAATAAATAAACCCATAGCAAACGGAATACCAACATGCAAAACAAAAACGCTACGAACTTCTGTATCAACTTAGTTGAGCTGTGTGAGCTCAAATAATATGATCAAATACCTGAAAAAAGCCAGTGACACGAAATGGACACAATACAGCTGCAAGACAAGCAGTACTTCCCGTGCCCCTTTTTCTGAATTTGTGGCATCGTTATACTGCAGGACAGTACTATCTGGTTAGGTAAAATTTCCGTTTTATCACATATCCATAGAATTAATCGATGACTGACGTAAGAGACGATCAAATGAACAGTACTGACAGAAAGTTTGTTTACAGAAGTTGGTATAATGTACCTTACTTACACCTATACCATAATTTAAAGATAACTTATCACTATGTAATTCAGATTAATGTTAGTAAAACTTATGTTTGTTTTTCATTTTATTCAAATGAATTAGTATTATGATATTTAAGAATCTCTCAAATAATACAGCATATAAATACACATAAGTTGATACATATAAGTTAAATTTAGGTCCAATAAAATTAGAATGACGAACATCGTTGAAAAGCTTCTTGTGCAAGCCAGTTGTGAGGGAATAAAAGGACGAACGGCGAACAGCGGAGGTCAGTCACTGGTATGAAGTCACAGGAGACAGAACTACGAAACTTTGTTTCAAGATTCGGACTCTAATAAGTCTGGGTGGTTTTACACTTCATTGCTATGGTGATAGAATAATTTTCTGTTTATCAGAATTTAAAGACTGAGCGGTGATTAGCTGAAGCACAGTTTCTGTGCAGATTCATGCTGTTGCTTTCAATGATGAAACTTACATTTAAATTTAGTTAATGCTGATTTCACACTCTGAGACTTCTATAAATTGCATTAGTTTGACTCAGTCTCAACTAGCGAATGCCGAATGTTCAAATGTGTGTGAAATCTTGTGGGACTTAACTGCTAAGGTCATAAGTCCCTAAGCTTACACAGTACTTAACCTAAATTATCCTAAGGACAAATACACACACCCATGCCCGAGGGAGGGCTCGAACCTCCGCCGGGACCAGCCGCATAGTCCATGACTGCTACGAATGGCGAAATACAGTTAGTACCAGGATATACCAGTGCAGAGAACTTATGCTTTGTCGAAGCCCATTATTCAACACTGTTTAATTTGGTGAGATTAAGTATTGATTGTGAATTTTATTTATCGCAATCTAGTGTTTTACTGAAATATTATCGAAATTTTATATGAAGTCAGAGCTATACATCATGGCACAATATTACACATGTTCACAATTGCTGGACTGTGATTTGCTAAATCTATGCACACGACCCTAGACACAAAATAATAGTACCAAATAACATTTTTATCCAGGCGTACATTGACACTTTTTGTTAAGAAATGGTTCTATTGAATTACGAAGTACGTAATTGATTACTCACGGCGACAGAATTTTTAAATGGTGGAAGTGCTTAGTTTACCATGTGTTTTTACACTCTAACATGTATGTAGTAGTTTTTCTGTTCATTCTGTTTCACTTACGTCAAATACTTAGAAATATACTAAAAAGATATTTCTGGAGGAAAATTAGTGAAACAATCTGTGTTGCACGATGTAAGTGAAGTGACGTGGTTGGATCAGATGGTTGTGTACAAAGGGATTAGGGCGGTATGTTGGCTGAGTAAATAGTTGCAGATGTAATTTGACATGTAATATTCGTGTGATACTATTTATTTACTACATTTTTGTTTATACTGTAAGGCCCCACTGAGCTCATGGCCTGTTAGTTGAACCCTATGTAGGGGCAGATAGCCAGCCCCCAACCTCAGATGAAGACTAAAAAGCTGTTGCACACTGGAAGCGTTAGAAGATTAATAGCCCTAAAAATGAGTCCATGGCGTAGTCCTTACAAAAATCAATAGTAAAAGTGGATTTGGGGGTTCATCTAGCAACTGAAATTAAGAGTGGTCAAAAGTAACTCAAGTTCATTATAATTATAACTTAAAACAAGGACAAAAGCATTTTATTGCAACAGCATAATATTAATTCTGGGTGATCAGAAATAAAAGAGAAGCGAAACATAAAATCTTCAAAGAGACTCAAACAGACGGAACGGTGGTACGACAAAGGCTGTTGGGACTGGGTAGAGAAAAGTATCAGAATATTAATTCACATTTCATTGAATAAACAAATACCTATATGATTCCAATTATAACATGATAATTACTTTGAACTGCCGTTGGGTAAAGGATATCACTTGGAAAATCCAAGACTACCTAAATCATTCGTGAGCCAAAAATCACTCGTGCAATCCTTATACAAGTTACAGACAAGCACCTACATATACCTTGCTGTTCTCATCTCCTTTTCGCCTTGACACAGCAAGATCTTACCATGGGCCCTCTCCGCCGTTATGTTGACAGCATACACTGGCTTGCCACTCATGTCTCCAATTTAGGTGGCGAATGTGAGCCCCAACTGAAGACTGCAGTCTCCAAATGGGCCTTTCTCCACAGTCCTGACGCTTCTTAGTCTAAAAGGCAAGAGCTAAGTGAAACTGAAATCTCTGTCGATTGTCTCGCCACTTCATCTAAGAGCTTAAATCAAAGTGTTACTATCAATTGTCCTGATACTTATTCGGCTAAGAGCTGAAGGCTGAGTGTCTGAAAAACCGTCTCTACTCCCAGTTCTTCATGGAAATCCCACCAAAACACAATCTTCTTCCAATCACAAAGTTTGTTCCTTGTCCTCCCAATAGGCAATCTCATAACAAAACCTGACCTGTTTCTTCTAAGAAAGTTGGCCGGTCTTTTATTTTTCTAAGTTTGCAAAATATTAACAGTTTAGTAACAGTCTCACGCTCTTGATAAAAGTTTCTGTGGTAGCTAATGGAGCACCAGCTGTATTGCCTTTCCTCAGAAAATGGTGTTTGGTCACCCAATCAAACTCTATTTTTAGCACTGTCCCATCATCTTTCTTCCTTCCATTTTCTGCAGTGCTTGGGTCAACAAACTCTGTGACCTGACGACGGAGTTATGACACACCAGCCAGCCCGCCAATCCACTCCCAAACACAGCTTTTCTCCTCTCACGAGTCAAATAAAATATTACCTACATTTCCGACCACCCTCACACTATTATTTTACAGCCAGCATCTGGCCTGCAAACAGCAAGCACCATGATATACCGTTTTAGTTGAGTAGAACAGCACACAAAAAGAACACATGCAGGTCCCACACTGTTCCAGAGTTCTCTTTAGTACACACTGCTAAGGGGTATTTGGTGTCATGTGTCTGCCAGTTACCTCTGCAGTTTCTCCACAAAGCCAGACTGCCACACAACCTCTGCACCAAACACATAATAGCATTGTCCCAGCAACCACTTGCCTTTGTTACCGGTCACTATGGTGCGTTGCTCCGCACCGTATGGGAATGGTCTTTAGATTTCAGGATAAGTTGTCCCCAGGGGGCACCTCCCTGGCGTTTGGCTAGCAAGTGATTCCTTGCCAGATCGATCCCCCAGACTCGGCCAAATTCTCCAGCCCAGTACTACATGCAAACTAAATACCCAGAGTTAATCAGATTTGCTTTATAGAGGGATGACTCGATATGTGCAATTATCTTCATCACCTATTTTGATATCAAAGTTTGAATTAAAAGAGAAAAAAGAAAAAGAAACCTGTCACGTAACGATGAACAATTAATGATAATCAGCGTGAAAGGCCAGTCTGGCGCCAGCTTGACATATTTCATCACATTACAAGTGGGGGGGGGGGGGGGGGGGGGGGGGATTTGTGCAGTATTAGACAGATTATAGTGCGGCAGTCATCAAACAAATTTTATAATTTAAGTCTTCTAATGTTACGTAGTGGGTGCCGGCCTTGGACAGCCGCGGAATTGTGACGGCGTCCCTGTGCTAAACGGTGCTGCCGCTACAGTTAATTAAAAAGGGGGAACAAGAATGACAAGTGGGAAAGTGGTTCTTTGCTGAATCGGCTTATTTATATTTTTGCTTTTCAGCAATATACGTCCACACTAATTTGGCGCCACTACTCTGTATACTGGCATTAGTTAATAACTTTATTTTTCTTAAACAAATGTCAAAATGTGCCTTCCTGCATGCGAGCGATGTCGTAAACCTTCCTCGCCGAATCGTTTGCAAAATATCAACATCATCCACACCTGCCATCCGATGTGGTAATCGGCCCTTAATTGCAATCTTCCAGACATAGCTGCACGAAATTTATTAGACTTCCTCAAATCCACTCCTGTATTTATTCGTAGCGCAGCACTGACAATACAGCAATTTATCATTCTGGTTTCCTGCTGGATTAAAGGATACACATTGGAAAACACAACTTTAGAAACTGGGTTATCGATCAACATTATTTGGGATTACTGTCGAGAGGTAAGTTATGTGATTATGACTAATGACAATGGTCCTGCAGGCGTTGTCAAGAAAATTGTAGAAATAGATGAATCCCACATGACTACTCCAAAGTAAGCGATAGAACGACTTCTCAAGAGTAAAACTGAATATATTTGGGTGTTTGGAGGCATAGAAAGGGAAACTAGGAAGTGTTTCATTGTTAAGGACTAAATAAACTTTAGTGTCTCTTACTAAGAACTTTATCTTGCGTGGAATCAAAATAATTACAGATGGCTGAAAGTCGTACAATACTTTAAAGAAAGAAGGATTTCACCATGAATTTGTTAACAATTCTGTGGAATTCGTGTCTTTTGAGGATCCGTCTCAAATGCGCAACATAGAGTGATTATGGAAGTCTCTGAAATCCTCTATCAAACGAGAAGACTGAACAGGAGGCCGAGACGAACTGCATTTTTTCAATACCTGCACTTCCACAATTAGCGCTTACATGGCGTAAAACTTCCTTGAGAGACTTTGGCAATTTTATTAAGAGGTATAACTAAAGTGTACCCAAGCAATGGGAAAAGAGGACTCCTACTGGCAACATCACTTGGAATTGTCCAGGACGAAGATATCGATGACGAGTAAGGTAAATTAAATTACATTAAATATCATTAGACAACATTCATATATGGTAGCTGTTGTTGCCAATACTATACAGAAAACCCATATCATTCCTCTTTCTTTGTTGTAGTTGTCAGCGCTGTAAACGAAATCGATAACTGGCTCCGCGACAGTCACGCCCTCGATATATATCCCTCACAAGCTTTCTTGGGAAAACAAGAGACCAGTTTGTTGATATCGTCCCAGTAGAATGTTTTTCTTTGCTGACGGAGCCACAATCTCACCTTCGCTTCCACTGCTTCATCACTATCAAAGTGAAGTCCTCGAAGGTGTTCTTTAAGGTTTGAAAATAGATGAAAATCGGATGGGGTCAAGTCGGGACTGTGAACGGAGGAAATTCCCCAGCCCAGTACTACATGCAAACTAAATACCCAGAGTTAATCAGATTTGCTTTATAGAGGGATGACTCGATCCATGACGAGTAAGGTAAATGAAATTACATTTAATGTAATCATTAGACGACATTCCTATATGGTAGCTGTTGTTGCCAATACTATACAGAAAATCCATATCATTTCTCTTTTTTTGTTGTAGCTGTCAGCGGTGTAAACGGAATCGATATCTGGCTCCGCGACAGTCACGCGCTCGATATACACGGTGAGTCACCTAACATTACCGCTGGATGTATTTCGTAAACCACATAAAATACTGACGAATCGATTCCACAGACCGAACGTGTGGAGAGGGCCTAGTGTAATTGGTTAATACAAACCATAAAAAAATGCACGGAAGTATGTTTTTTAACACAAACCTACGTTTTTTTAAATGGAACCACGTTAGTTTTGTTAGCATATCTGAACATATAAACAAATACGTAATCAGTGCCGTTTGTTGCATTGTAAAATGTTAATTACATCCGGAGATATTGTAACCTAAAGTTGACGCTTGAGTACCACTCCTCCACTGTTCGATCGTGTGTATCGGAGAGCACCGAATTACGTAGGGATCCAAAGGGAACGGTGATGGACCTTAGGTACAGAAGAGACTGGAACAGCACATTACGTCCACATGCTAACACCTTTTTATTGGTCTTTTTCACTGACGCACATGTACATTACCATGAGGGGTGAGGTACACGTACACACGTGGTTTCCGTTTTCAATTACGGAGTGGAATAGAGTGTGTCCCGACATGTCAGGAGAATAGATGTTCAATGTGGTGGCCATCATTTGCTGCACACAATTGCAATCTCTGGCGTAATGAATGTCGTACACGCCGCAGTACATCTGGTGTAATGTCGCCGCAGGCTGCCACAATACGTTGTTTCATATCCTCTGGGGTTGTAGGCACATCACGGTACACATTCTCCTTTAACGTACCCCACAGAAAGAAGTCCAGAGGTGTACGATCAGGAGAACGGGCTGGCCAATTTATGCGTCCTCCACGTCCTATGAAACGCCCGTCGAACATCCTGTCAAGGGTGAGCCTAGTGTTAATTGCGGAATGTGCAGGTACACCATCATGCTGATACCACATACGTCGACGCGTTTCCAGTGGGACATTTTCGAGCAACGTTGGCAGATCATTCTGTAGAAACGCGATGTATGTTGCAGCTGTTTGGGCCCCTGCAATGAAGTGAGGACCAATGAGGTGGTCGCCAATGATTCCGCACCATACATTTACAGTCCACGGTCGCTGTCGCTCTACCTGTCTGAGCCAGCGAGGATTGTCCACAGACCAGTAATGCATGTTCCGTAGATTCACTGCCCCGTGGTTTGTGAAACCCGCTTCATCGGTAAACAGGTAGAACTGCAACGCATTCTCTGTTAATGCCCATTGACAGAATTGCACTCGATGATTAAAGTCATCACCATGTAATTGCTGATGTAGCGACACATGAAACGGGTGAAAGCGGTGACGATGCAGTATGCGCATGACACTACTTTGACTCAGTCCACCGGCTCTCGCAATGTCCCGTGTACTCATGTGTGGGTTCATGGCAACAGCAGCTAACACACCAACTGCACCCGCTTCTCCTGTGACGGGCCTGTTACGGACCCGTTTGCATGCTACAACCATACCTGTTGCATACAGTTGGCGGTAGATGTTTTGCAATGTGCGGCACGTTGGATGCTCTCTATCCGGGTACCGTTCTGCATACACCCTGCAGGCTTCAGCTGCATTTCGTCGACACTCGCCATAGATGAGTATCATCTCCGCCTTTTCAGAGTTCGAATACACCATGGTCACAGTTCCTACAACACTACACTATCACAGACGTCTGGTAACACGGTGTACTGCAGTTGGTCTGCGTGCGGAGACGAATGCAGAATAACAATAGCAGCAAGCGCTACATGCGGACACTGCGACAGCTAGACCAAACCACAACAGTGCACTACAGCCACACTCGTAAACACGGTCGTCATCGTAAAAATGTCCCTGCAGATGCTGCTCGCCGACCGTGGCCCGTGTTTGATACAGCACGCAACTGGACGTCGGAGGTTTCAAGCGTCAACTTTAGGTTACAATATCTCCGGATGTAATTAACATTTTACAATGCAACAAACGGCACTGATTACGTATTTGTTTATACGTTCAGATGTGCTAACAAAACTAACGTGGTTCCATTTGAAAAAAAGTAGGTTTGTGTTAAAAAACATACTTCCGTGCATTTTTGTATGGTTTGTATTAAACAATTACACTAGCCCCTCTCCTCACGTTCGGTCTGTGGAATCGGTTCGTCAGTATTTGATGTGGTTTACGAAATATATCCAGCGGTAACGTTAGGTGACTCACCCTGTATATCCCTCACAAGCTTTCTTGGGAAAACAAGAGACCAGTTTGTTGATATCGTCCCAGTAAATGTTTTTCTTTGCTGACGGAGCCACAATCTCACCTTCGCTTCCACTGCTTCATCACTATCAAAGTGAAGTCCTCGAATGTGTTCTTTACGGTTTGAAAATAGATGAAAATCGGATGGGGCCAAGTCGGGACTCTGAACCCAGGGCGCCAGACTGTTGCAGTTGCCACAACGCACCTGTTTGGTCTGGCATTTTCATATGTGGACAAATCTTCGACTTCGAAACTCGATTACAGCACGCTGTTTCTCACCCACCAACATAGTTATATTACACACCGGCATGTTACACGCTACAATTACTTTTCAGCATGCCCTCGTAAAATGTACTACCAAATTTAAGTTGGAGCATGCTGAAAAGTAATGTCACAGATTTTTTTAATTCTATTCTCAACATCGTAAAATGTGCTAACAAGTTTAAGCTGCTAGCACTTTTTACTAGGGTATGCTGAAAAGTAATGTCTCCGAATTTTTTAATCTGTCCCCAACATCAGCTGTCTCATGTATATTACTTGGTCAACTTCTCCGCTTAGCTGATGCATCTTGCAACCCTCTGCTGTTAGAGGGTTCCGAATTGAAGCGTGTAACATGCCGATGTGTAATATTACTATGTTGGTGCGTGAGAAACAGCATGCTGTAATTGAGTTTCGAAGTCGAAGATTTCGTTCACACATGGAGCAACCTCTCCTTCAGCGGGACAATGCCCGACGACGTATGAGCGCTGTGAAAACCACAACACTCTGGCGCCCTGGGTTCACTGCAATCGATTATCCTTCATTCACAGTCCCGACTTAGCCCCATCCGATTTTCATCTGTTTCCAGCGGCGCGGGATTAGCCGAGCGATCTTGGGCGCCCCAGTCATAGACTGTGCGGCTGGTCCCGGCGGAGGTTCGAGTCCTCCCTCGGGCATGGGTGTGTGTGTTTGTCCTTAGGATAATTTAGGTTAAGTAGTGTGTAAGTTTAGGGACTGATGACATTAGCAGTTAAGTCCCATAGGATTTCACACACATTTGAACATTTCATCTGTTTCCAAACCTTAAAGAACACCTTCGAGGACTTCACTTTGATTGTGATGAAGCAGTGGAAGCGAAGGTGAGATTGTGGCTCCATCAACAAAGACAAACATTCTACAGGGACGATATCAACAAACTGTCTCTCGTTTTTCCAAGAAAGTTTTTTTTTAGTATCGAGCGCATGACTGTCGTGGGGCCAGATATCGATTTCGTTTACAGCGATTACAACTACAACAAAAAAAGACGAACGATATGGATTTTCTGTATAGCATTGGCAACAACTACCATATATGAATGTCGTCTAATGATGACATTAAATGCAATTTCACTTACCTTAGTCGTCATCGATATCTTCGTCCTGGACAATTCCAAGTGACGCTGCCATGAGGAGTCCTCTTTTCCCATAACCTGGGTACACTCTAGTTACAGTTCTTAATATTAATCTCTCGCGAATTTACTCGAAATCACTATTAAAAGTTGTCAGCTTCCTGCTGGATAATGTGTAATTAATCTTCCCACAACTTCACTGCTCAAATGGTCCTAAAAAATTAGAAAACAAAATATCACATTTTCTCACACGAATAAAGTTATAATCTCATCAAAGCTACCAAAACTGTAACTGAAGCAATCATCAGACTTCGAACAGAAAGAAATTGTAGATAGCTCCCCAGTGAATCAGATGTGAAATGAAAAGTTATAGCGCAGCTGAAAAGTTTGAAGATTAATAGCCATAACAAATGAATCCAGGGTGAGATCCTTACAAAAATCAATAGTAACGATTGGGTATGGGGTTCATCTAGAAACTGAAATTAAAAAGTGACACAGAGTGACCAAATTTATTGTAATCACAAGTGCAATCAAGGATACGAACATGGTTTGACAACAGCACAACATTAATTCTGGCTAATCGGAAAAAAAGGAAATTAAAGTACAAAATTTTTAAACACGATCAGTCAGTTGCAGCCACAGTGCAACAGAGGCTGTAGGGGTTGGGTAAAAGAAAGGATCAAATCACTAATTCACAATTCATCGAGGAAAGATACACTACTCGCCATTAAAATTGCTACACCACGAAGATGACGTGCTACAGACGCGAAATTTAACCGACAGGAAGAAGATGCTGTGATATGCAAATCATTAGCTTTTCAGAGCATTCACACAAGGTTGGCGCCGGTGGCGTCACCTACAACGTGTTGACAGGAGGAAAGTTTCCAACCGATTTCTCATACACAAACAGCAGTTGACCGGCGTTGCCTCGTGAAACGTTGTTGTGATGCCTCGCGTAAGGAGGAGACATGCGTACCATCACGTCTCCGACTTTGATAAAGGTCGGATTGTGTAGTCTATCGCGATTGCGGTTTATCGTATCGCGACATTGCTGCTCGCGTTGGTCGAGATCCAATGACTATTAGCAGAATATGGAATCGGTGGGTTCAGGAGGGTAATACCGAACGCCGTGCTGGATCCCTACGGCCTTGTATCACTAGCAGTCGAGATGACAGCAATCTTATAAGTATGGCTGTAACGGATTGTGCAGCCACGTCTCGATCCCTGAGTCAACAGATGGGGACGTTTGCAAGACAACAACCATCAGCACGAACAGTTCGACAACGTTTGCAGCAGCATGGACAATCAGCTCGGAGACCGTGGCTGCGGTTACCCTTGACACTGCATCACAGATAGGAGCTCCTGCGATGGTGTACTCAACGACGAACCTGGGTGCACGAATGGCAAAACGTCCTTTTTTCGGATGAATCCAGGTTCTGTTTACAACATCATGATGGTCGCATCCGTATTTGGCGACATCGCCGTGACGCACATTGGAAGCGTGTATTCGTCATCGCCATACTGGCGTATCACCCGGCGTGATGGTATGGAGTGCCATTGGTTACACGTCTCGGTCACCTGTTGTTCGCATTGACGGCACTTTGAACAGTGAACGTTACATTTCAGATGTGTTACGACCCGTGGCTCTACCCTTCATTCGATCCCTGCGAAATCCTACATTTCAGCAGGATAATGCACGACCGCATGTTGCAGGTCCTGTACGGGCCTTTCTGGATACAGAAAATGTTCGACTGCTGCCCTCGCCAGCACATTCTCCAGATCTCTCACCAATTGAAAACGTCTGGTCAATGGTGGCCGAGCAACTGGCTCGTCATAATACGCCAGTCACTACTCTTGATGAACTGTGGTATCGTGTTGAAGCTGCATGGGCAGCTGTATCTGTACATGCCATCCAAGCTCTGTTTGACTCAATGCCCAGGCGTATCAAGGCCGTTATTACGGCCATGGGTGGTCGCTCTGGGTACTGATTTCTCAGGATCTATGCACCCAAATTGCGTGAAAATGTAATCACATGTCAGTTCTAGTATAATATGTTTGTCCAATGAATACCCGTTTATCATCTGCATTTCTTCTTGGTGTAGCAATTTTAATGGCTAATAGTGTATAAATAGACGAGTCCGAAGAAAACATGTTGATTGCTGCGCTCTGCTGTCGGATAAAGGGTATCACATGAATGATCCCATAGTGAGTGAATGACCACCAATTACTCAGTGAAATTATGAAACAAGATCGCATTAAGTTATAAAAAGGTGGCTACATTCTCCTAACCATTCTCATCTCCCATTCGCTTTGGCAGCAAGATCTTATAGTATTTAATCTCCACTGTGACATGGAATGCATACGCCGCCTTTCCACTTATGTCTTCATTTTAGGAAGCGGATGTGAGTACCAGTAGAAAATCGCAGTCTCCGAATATACCTCTCTTCACCATCCCGATGCTCCTTCGTCGAAAATCAAGAGCTAAGTGAAACTGAAGTCTCTGTCAATCGACTCGCTACTTTCTCATCTAAAAGCCCAAAGCGCAGTGTCTCTATTAATTGTCCTGATACCTCCTCATCTAAAAGCTGAAGGCTAAGTGCCGGAAAAAGCGTCCCTACTCCCAGTTCTTCACGAAAAGCCTGCCAAAACACATTCGCCTACCAGTCGCAAATTTTGTTAGCTGCTCTGCGAATGGGAAACCTCGTAACAAACCTAGCCTATTTCTTCCAGGGAAGCTGCCCCGTCTCTTATTTTTCCAAGCTGGCAAACTATCAACAATCTCACACTCTTGAGAAAAGTTTCTGTGCTAGCCAATAAGAGCACCAGTTGTGCTGTCTTTCCTCAGAAAATGGTATCCGGTCACCCTCTCAAGCTCTGTTCTTAGCACTGACCATCTTTCTTCCCTTTATTTTCTGCAGTGCTTGGCCCGACAAATTTTGTGGCCTGCTGACAGAATGACGACACATCGGTTCTTTACAAAGTGACCGCCATTCTGTGTCTAAACACGAGTTTTGTCCTCTCATGAGTCAAATAAGATCTGATCTACATTTCGATCACCGTCGCTCTATCCTTTTACAAGCCCGCCCGGATAGCCGCGTGGTCTAATGCGCAGCTTCCCGAGGGTGATGACGTGTCGGTCCCCCGGCACGAATCCACCCAGCGGCTTAGTTTCGAGGTCCGGTGTGCCGGCCAGCTTGTGGATGGTTTTTAAGGCGGTTTTCCATCTGCCTCGGCAAATGCGAGCTGGTTCTCCTTATTTCGCCCCAGTTTCACTATGTCGGCGATTGCTGCGCAAAGACTGTCTCCACGTACTCGTACAGCATAGTTACTATACCACGCAAACATTGGGGTTACACTCGTCTGGTATGAGACGTTCCCGGCGGAGGAGGGGGGGGGGGGGGTTACACTGGTTGCCCAACCGCGCAATAACCCTGGGTTTGGTGTGGGGCGGCTGTGGGGTGGGTGGACTGCTGTGGCCTGTTGTGGGGTTGTGAACCACTGAGGGCTACGGCGGGAATAAGCCTCTCTGTCGTTTCTAGGTCCCCGGTTTAATATACAATCCTTTTACAACCTACATCTGGCCTGTGACCGCAAGCACCGTGCGATACCGTTTTAGCAGAATAGGCAGCACGCAAAGAAAACAAACACGTCCTGCATTGTTACAGGTTTCTCTTAAATGCTCACTGAGAAGAGCTATTCGGCGACGCTCATCTGTGAACTGCCTCTGCAGTTTCTCCGAAAAGCCAGGATTCCGCGCTACCTTGGCGCCGAACAATAGTAACATTGGCCCTGTTACCACCTACCTTCGTGACCGGTCGCTACGGGAGTTGCCCTGCATCATCCGTCGAGGTTCTTTAGATCTCAGGGTAAGTTGTCCCCAGGGAGTATTTCCATGGCCCTCGACTAGCAAGTGATTGCTAGCCGAATGGCTCTCCAAGACTCGGCCAAATTCTATAGCCCAGTACTACATGCAAACTAAATACTCAGAGTTAATCAGATTTATTTTATACAGCGATTATTTGGTCTCAACAATCGTCTGTGTCATCCACTTTGATATCAAAGTCTGATTTAACAGAGGAAAAATGGGAAGGTCTGTTTCATGCATGATGAATAATTAATGATAATCAGAGTAAAACGACAGTCTGGCACCAGCCTGAAACATTTCAATACACAATAACAATTGCATCTACGGTCTATACCAAGAAAGCCAATTTACAATTGTGGTAGAAGGTACTTGTGGATTACTATTATTTCACCTCCTTTCTTGTTGTACATGGGGAGAATAACTGTCAGTAAGCCAATGTATGAGCTTGAATTTCTCTGATTTTACCATCATCATTATTAAGTGAGACAAAGGTGGCTTGACTTTCTTGGAATACACGTTCTTGGAATTTTGACAGTAAAACTCTGCGTTCACACGTGGTTTCTTTTATTGTGTCTGGCACTGGAGTGAATGAATATATCTGTGATACTCTCGTTCTTAGTAAACGATCTACAGCAGGCTAACACTTGCTTGCATTGTACAGAAAGTACTGCATTATTCACCAGGCTTCATTTGCAATAGGCACTTAGCAGAACTGTAAAAATTGACTGATCAACCCAAATCGCTAAACAATAGTCAAGAATCTGTATGTGAATTTAGATTTTCTCGGCAAATCTCGATGATAAAGTCTTCTCGGGTTATCAGCGGGGTCAAGGCGTCGTTCTGCTACGCCTTGACTCGGCTGATAACCCGAGAAAACTTCATCATACAATCAAGAATCTGTCAAAGGATTTGTACTCCATCTCCAGCTTCCTTTGTATACCACCGAATCATCTAAGATCAGATTCATATATATACCGACGGAAAAAAATCGCAACACCAAGAAGAAGTTGAGAGACGTAAACAAAAGTTGGTAGTCATGTTTCTACTCTGAAAGGAGTATGTCTCTTCAAATTTCGCGCCAGTCACATAACAGTGGCTCTAGTAGCGTCACTATGAGAATACAAATCAGGCTTATTTTAAATACACAGTGTGCGGTCATGAGCGTTAGTTACATTTGAGACTGGACGTGCTGAGTTCATGTTAGTCAAGAATACCTTTAAGGCGAAAAAGACACCATAATTAACACCTCACGGAGATTGAACGAGGTAGCGTTTGAGGGCTACGAGAAGCTGGATGTTCTTCCTCCGAAACTGAGTAAAGACTTGGCAGGAATACAGCCATTGTACATGAATGCTGGCAGCTGTGGTCACGAGAATATACGGTCGCAAAAAGACCGAACTCCAGACGGCCACGTAGCACTACCGAGAGGGAAGACCATCATTTCCGGCGTATGGCTCTGGCATATCGTACAGCATCTGCAGAAGCAATCTGAGCAGCTGCTGGCACCACAGTGACACAATGAACTGTTACATATCGGTTACTTCAAGGACAGCTGCGAGACAGACGCCCTATAGCATTCATTCCACTCACGCCAAACCACCGCCATTCGCGACTTCAATGATGTCAAGCGAGAGCTCATTGGAGTCAGGGTAGAGGTCTGTTGTGTTTTCTGATGAAAGCTGTTTCTACCTCGTTGCAAGTGATGGCCTTGTGTTGGTTAGACGGAGGTCAGTTGAGAGCCTGCAATCAGCCTGTCTGCGTGCTAGACATGGCCTACACCTAAAGCTATGGTCTGACATGTGATTTCATATGGCAGCAGGAGCACTCTCGTGGTTATCCCACGCATCCTGGATGCAACTTTATACGTCTGCCTGGTGATTCGACCTGTTGTCCTACCATCCATGAACAGCATTCCAGGGGTGTTTGTTTTCTAACAGGATAACACTCGCCCACATACCGCTGTTGTAACCCAACATGCTATACAGGGTGTCGACATGTTACCTTAGCCTGCTCGATCACCAGATTTGTCCCCAATCGAGCGCATGTGGGACATCAATGAACGACAACTCCAGCGTCATCCACAAATAGCGTTAACTATCCCTGTATTGACTGATCCAATGGAACAGACATGGAACTCCATCCCGCAAACTGACGTCCAGCATCTGCACAACTCAATGCGTGCACGTCTGTATGCCTGCATCCAACTTTCTGGCGGTTACACCGGTTATTAATGTGCTATGTACCAGCATTTCACATTTGCAGTGTCTTATTTCAGGCTTACATTAACCTGTGATCTTGCAACGATAATAACTTAAATATTTTACCTATGTATTTACGAAATTTGACTACTCTGCTTTAATTATACAGGGTGAGTCACTAACTGCTGCCACCAAGAATAACTCCGAAAGTATGATAGGAGCTGAAAAGTTTGTACGACAAAAGTTGCATGGGACAACAGGGGATATAATATGACGTTGGTTTTTTGTTGTTGGTGGGGTCGCGTCAGAGATATGAAGGTCAACTTTGTTTTTTTAAATGGGATGCTATAGTTTGGTGCTTATTTTCTGATAGAGGCTATCGAGACGATCCAATGATGCGTAACAGTAAGGTTTTTGAAGGCCAACGAAGGTCAAAAAGGTGGCATGAACGTCCATTTACAGAAGGTGTTCGAAATGATGACCATTGGTATCAATTCAGTGCTGCAATCTTCTTATCATGGATTGAGTGGTATGTCTTATCACTCACCCTGTATACAGGATGAGTCACGTAAGACGAAACACCCATTTTATTTCGTCAACGGTTACACGCATCGGAACGCAGTTTTCGGAAAATGTTAGAACCTTGAGGGGCACGTATGTTTCTGTTTGGTAATGTTTTGAGCGCTGGTATCAGCTGAGATATCAAAGTAAGAACTTTTTTTTTGGAACCGTATACATTTTATGATTGTGTTCGATATCTGTTGAGAAGACAGCTACATTGATATGGCGTTTGTTAATGCTGAGGTTGAAACCCACCGAAAAAATTCAGAAATGTCATAGAACGTGTGAGCACGGTGGCCGGAAACGGCATTTGCGGTACAAACACTACCAAGCAGGCGTCTGGACCTGGCTGCGTACTTGTATACCATTAAAGTAGGCCTACACTAAGAGAATAAAGCTTTATTTCTCCTTGAACCAACTTACGACCTAGATGCAGGTTCTCCTAGGAACGTTGTGTATGGAAATACGACATAGGCTAGAATGTAGCGTATCACAAAGGCTTAGGAAAACTATTTCACATTTTTGTATCCTCCCAGATTTAGATGAGCTGAGACAGAGAAATCAAATGTTTATTCTCCAAAAATATAGAGGTCTTATACGCTACAAAAAAACAGCTATTGTATTAAATATCTAAACGTTAGAAGAAAGATTTCACCTATCTTTTCCTAGCTGTGTGCTTCTTTGAGGTAAAATAAATGCTGTCGCGCAACTGTCTCTACCTACACAACTCTAAATTATATCATATGGGACACATGCGTTGAACTAAACATTTTATTAAAAATACTTTGGTGACCACCTGTACACGGAAAAATAAACATTCTTTTTAACTAAACATTATTTCATACTGAACGTAGTCGCCTAATTACGGTCTTACCAGCTACGTGCAATACATGCTGTCTACTTATTTGACATTGCAATGCAATTTCGTACACACATAAATGAGATAAACAATTTACTAACAATGATTTGGTAACCACCCAAATCACATTACACCAATTTTGTCTTCTCGCGGTAAACATGGCCATGTTTCGGCAAAAAAACATCTTCCTAGAAGGGACCACAGCCCCTCATTTACAGAGGGACCTAATCGTTCCAGGCTGTCCATTTCCAATTCCTGAGTGAAGGCTGTTAGCTTCCTGGACAGTCGTTCCCATGAAATATATGTTTTTGCCGCTCGCTAAAGAACCTGGCAACTTCCTGACATCAGGGGAGTTACAGTCTTGCCACCACTAAATATGTGCACCAGCCACTCTGTCCATATCGTCCCAGTTTCTAACATGAGAATGCTTGGAGCTTTATGACCGTTCAACCATTTGCACAAATGCTTAGATTACAGCAGTCTCTCTTAAATGACTTCCTCCACCCACTCTCCGCCAACTGCCCACCTTTGTGACGATCTGTCGCCTGGCCCATGTAAAATGTTTTGCAAACTGGCACCCTCCTGCTCTGACGCCATTTGGGAAGTGGGGAGTGCCACGGCCCGAAGTCTGTCTTCCCAGAATCGCTCACACAGCCAGGTCACTGGACACAGCATTTATAGGCCACAATCCATCTTTCTCCCTGTTCTCCGTCGCCTCCACTACGGTCACTCAGGACAAGTTCCCTACAGCCTACACATGCGATTATATGGACATTCTGCCCACAATTTCCTCATGTAAAAAGTCATAAACCACACATATCAAATGTCGCACTGGGGAACCCCGAGATCATGAAATAAAATGTGAATATTAATCTGAGTGACAGAGTTGTTAAGGTGAGAGAGTGGCGCGCCATCTCTCACTACCTCTCCATTATCGAATAATTTCTGCGTGGGTAGTGTCACACTTCAATAAAGAGGTTAGTGTGACGTGGAGCAGAAGAAATTATGACACTCTAACTGGGTCTTTGAGAATGAAGTGCTGTACCATGTCACTTTTGCCAACCAAAACAATGAAAAAACCACTCCCTGTCTTGACCTCATTCAACCAGGGGTCATACACACACTCACTGCTGCATGGCTGCAAAAGTTTTGTGATTTGATGGTGTCAGAATTGTTGCTGTGGATCCTCAGGTTTTGACATACGCCTATAACCATACTAGAATGACTGAATGGTTAAAAGATCATGCAGACATTTAAGTAACCCATTCACACTGAAGCTGAGGTCAGAGATGATTGGTTGAATGGTTCAAATGGCTCTGAGCACTAAGGGACTTAACGTCTGAGGTCATCAGTCCACTAGAACTTAGAACTAATTAAACCTAACTAACCTAAGGACATCACACACACCCATGCCCGAGGATAGAGATGATTGGTTTCCCTAAACATAATATAATATCGTTGAGCATTGAGCATTCTCTGCCTCAGAGATATTGTTACCCCTGAATTCACAGTGATTTAATCTTCCATAGAGACAATAACATGATAAATTCTATCAAGTATTCAGCAAAACTAAGTTCTTTGAGTACAACTGACTAAATGGTGTTAACACAAAATAATCAAAATTTAAATGACGTGTGTTACATAGTGAGACTTTACACAAATGACAAAAACAAAATAAATACATGAGTCAATTTCAAAAGGTGATTTGATTATGAATGTATTTGTTGTGTGTGATCTTTTGTCAATCTTAGATTTTAGATGAGAGTGACCTTGTACCCCAGTACACATATAAAATTGTGTTGTCCATTAAAAGATTACCTTTAATCTAATAAAATAACTACAGCAAGGGACACAAAGATAAGAATTAAGAAACACATGTTTTAAGTCTCCTACTGCACCCTTCTCAAGGGCCTTTAGGGAGTCCAAAAATTAACTTCAACATTGGACGAACAAATAAACACAGCACTACACTCAGTAAGTGTGTAACAGATTGGATGTGGCAGGCACAGTGGGTGAGTTGGTGCTAAGAGTGGGGGTACCTCTTTAATTATCATCATCAGTGGTGGCAGCAGTGTCGGGACAGGAACCGTGTCCAGTCTATGGCGGCAACAGGTAGGCATCTGGACTAGTGACAGATCAGAGATGGGGCAGCTGATGACAAACGGTTGCTGTTGTTGAAGACTGTCCTCCAACAGCAGTTGTCAATGTCGTGGCAAGTGCCTGGAGCCGTCAGTCGATTGGTCCAGCGCTGTCCAGTCCCTCCTTTCTGCTTTGACAGTGGCGTTACATTCACGTCAGGTCCCCTGAGACTCTTCCGTCAGACAGCAGTGTTCCCAGGTGGTCGCGTAATGTCGGGGGTGAGCCTGTTACCTGCTGGCTACAGGCGAGGCACCCCTGTGGATGCTTCCACTCTCCATTGGCACAAGTGAAAGGGATAAGCAGGATTCCATCAGTGCCTCTGTCGTCCTTGAACTACCCAGTGTCATCACATTCGCCGGTTCCCTGCCCTGTCGCGTCAGGGTTGGGGGACAGGTCGCCTGTAGCTCACGGCTGCCGATGTGGCCCTGCGATGACGTAACGTCAGCTGGTCTCTCGCCTAGGAACGTCGCCCCTATTGTGACGTCACGCTGGCAGCCGCACCCATGGTCTCACTACGACACTCGAGCCCCACCAGCCGCTTTGCGATATGGTAGCCTGCGCTGCACTGAGCCACGTCCAGCCACGGTCTGCTACTCGGTCGTCATTTGGAACGCTGTAGTCCTTTGCACAATCCTTAGCACATATTTTAGAGCCGTGTTTTTACAATGAATGTTTACAAAAACATATAGATAAAAAATCATAATAAAAATATGAACTAATGGTCATTTAAGTTCACAATATTATTAATGGAAAAAGTACCTTACTGCTTTCTTTCATTTAAATAATGCACAAGACATCATGATAATTAATCTCTTATCTAAAAAACTCAAACTAATCATTTTCTATTTGTGAAGCCGTATTGCTGTTGTGTATGTCAGTGTTATCCTTGTTTCCCAACCCCAGTCATGCACCCCAATGGGCTAAGCCAGCACAGCCTGCACATTGATGCTTCAAGCATTCTCACACCATGCAACACTTACTTCTAATTATTCTACCCATTACCAAGTTTAGCTACCTCTAACCCTTTCTACCTTACGCTATACTGGACTTTGATACTTCTTGTGATGCCAACTTATTGGACGGTGACGTTGATGCGGATATCTGGCCCAGAATCTTGGTCGAATGCTGCTCACCATCATCTGTACACTCCTGTCTGTGCTGTCAGCATAGATCAGACATCGGTATGAATTCACCTTTCCCTCTGAAACTGACCAATAACTCACAAAAATCGACATACAGATATAATCAATTAACATGTGCTGCAATGAAATAAAAATAACAGATATTTTTAATATTTTTTAGTGCAGAAGGATTTGTATCTTCCGCTTTCATCTGATCCCATTAGCCATTTCCTTCCTATCCTTCTAAAAACGAACTACCGTGACTCGCACTCCACGTGCTTACGCCGTGTAATACAAAATTTTGCCGACGACGCACCTCTGGCGCTGGCGATCCACAATCGAAATACCTCAAGACAAACATCATCGCACTACTAGCGATAATCCACAAGCGATAACCACAGACGAGAAGTACAACAAACGAAAAATATCACACCATAGGCGATTATCCATAAGCGTAACTACGCTCTAAAACCACGAACGAGAACACATCGCTTCCCACGCCCGGGTTCCCGGGTTCGATTCCCGGCGGGGTCAGGGATTTTCTCTGCCTCGTGATGACTGGGTGTTGTGTACTGTCCTTAGGTTAGTTAGGTTTAAGTAGTTCTAAGTTCTAGGGGACTGATGACCATAGCTGTTAAGTCCCATAGTGCTCAGAGCCATTTGAACCATTTGAGAACACATCGCTCAACTGGCGATATCCCTAATCGAACCACAGCGAGGAAAATAACCATACCCGAACGTCAACACGCCTCTGACGTGCACAACCCATGTCCTTCTCGCAAGATACTCCCACGGGTATCGGTGGCATGCTCCAAATCACGCCAAGATCCACTACCGTATTACATATCAACTTCTGTGGCACCACTACCGCCTCCTCACTCCGAATGGTGCAACAGACCGCGCATACGCCACACCGGCAATGCACACAACGTCAGCGGAAGAAATCAAACCATTACTACGTTCCAAGATGAATTCTGAGAAAAATTGTGTCTCGAAGACTTGTGCAATACTTTCTGAACCAAAAAATGCAATTTTCACGTTGTTGCAACTCATACCTTTGCTGTGGTGTGACAAGCTACTAATACAGCAATTTGACTTTCGTCATAAACACGAGATGTTTTCGCCGAGAAATCGGCACATTCCTATCCACGAAATAAATTTCATCAGTGGAACATGAGAGGATACCAGTACGTCACAAATTTGCAGTAAATCATAAAAGCGAAAATGCTGGACAGAAAACTACGAACGCCAAACTCATTAATCAGATGTCACAAGAGAAGATCTTATTCGTTAATTATAATAATAAATCATCCAAAAAGAGCACGTGCGAACAATTAAAGAACAGTACACTAAATGACTACATAAATGAACCGGGAGCAAATGATTCTCAAAGCTAACTTAATGGTCTCAGTGTAAAAGTTTTGTTCTAAGGAGGGTTTCACATGACGGATGTGATGAATCCCTAAGGACTTCTTGAATTTCAATGTTTCGAGTTCCACCTTGTTTGGATGAGCTATTCTACTAACTCGAGCAGGTCTGATATACACTCCTGGAAATTGAAATAAGAACACCGTGAATTCATTGTCCCAGGAAGGGGAAACTTTATTGACACATTCCTGGGGTCAGATACATCACATGATCACACTGACAGAACCACAGGCACATAGACACAGGCAACAGAGCATGCACAATGTCGGCACTAGTACAGTGTATATCCACCTTTCGCAGCAATGCAGGCTGCTATTCTCCCATGGAGACGATCGTAGAGATGCTGGATGTAGTCCTGTGGAACGGCTTGCCATGCCATTTCCACCTGGCGCCTCAGTTGGACCAGCGTTCGTGCTGGACGTGCAGACCGCGTGAGACGACGCTTCATCCAGTCCCAAACATGCTCAATGGGGGACAGATCCGGAGATCTTGCTGGCCAGGGTAGTTGACTTACACCTTCTAGAGCACGTTGGGTGGCACGGGATACATGCGAACGTGCATTGTCCTGTTGGAACAGCAAGTTCCCTTGCCGGTCTAGGAATGGTAGAACGATGGGTTCGATGACGGTTTGGATGTACCGTGCACTATTCAGTGTCCCCTCGACGATCACCAGTGGTGTACGGCCAGTGTAGGAGATCGCTCCCCACACCATGATGCCGGGTGTTGGCCCTGTGTGCCTCGGTCGTATGCAGTCCTGATTGTGGCGCTCACCTGCACGGCGCCAAACACGCATACGACCATCATTGGCACCAAGGCAGAAGCGACTCTCATCGCTGAAGACGACACGTCTCCATTCGTCCCTCCATTCACGCCTGTCGCGACACCACTGGAGGCGGGCTGCACGATGTTGGGGCGTGAGCGGAAGACGGCCTAACGGTGTGCGGGACCGTAGCCCAGCTTCATGGAGACGGTTGCGAATGGTCCTCGCCGATACCCCAGGAGCAACAGTGTCCCTAATTTGCTGGGAAGTGGCGGTGCGGTCCCCTACGGCACTGCGTAGGATCCTACGGTCTTGGCGTGCATCCGTGCGTCGCTGCGGTCCGGTCCCAGGTCGACGGGCACGTGCACCTTCCGCCGACCACTGGCGACAACATCGATGTACTGTGGAGACCTCACGCCCCACGTGTTGAGCAGTTCGGCGGTACGTCCACCCGGCCTCCCGCATGCCCACTATACGCCCTCGCTCAAAGTCCGTCAACTGCACATACGGTTCACGTCCACGCTGTCGCGGCATGCTACCAGTGTCAAAGACTGCGATGGAGCTCCGTATGCCACGGCAAACTGGCTGACACTGACAGCGGCGGTGCACAAATGCTGCGCAGCTAGCGCCATTCGACGGCCAACACCGCGGTTCCTGGTGTGTCCGCTGTGCCGTGCGTGTGATCATTGCTTGTACAGCCCTCTCGCAGTGTCCGGAGCAAGTATGGTGGGTCTGACACACCGGTGTCAATGTGTTCTTTTTTCCATTTCCAGGAGTGTAGACTGGGTAAAATTTGTGGCACAGATGCTTTTCCTTATTCGATATTCGGAAGCTTTTGACGACGACTTTTTGTCCAATCTGAAACTCTCGTCTCCGAGATTTCTTGTCCCATGCATCCTTTCTTTTCGCGTATGCCACTCGCAGATATCTGAGAACCAGTTCTACAATATTTTTATGTTGTTCCCGGGGTCACGGCGGAAAGTGAGTTACCTCGCGAATCAGATCATTGGGCTGCCTATATTTTAGCACGGTCGCTGGTGCCACTCTTGTGACTCCGTGTGGCAGCTCATTCATTATGTCTTAGAAATCATGTAAGAAGGTATCCCAGGTGGCGTGCCTTTTCGCGCAGTAAATGCGGCAGAGATTCCCAAGGCTTTTCATTATTCTCTCCGCCGGCAACGATTGGGGATGCGTCATGGATACAGAGATTGATCTTATCCTGTGCCGTCTCAACATGGCCTTCGATTTGTTTGAGCTAAACTGGGGTCCACTGTCAGAGATGATTCTGTCCACATGTCCTACTTGTGACAGGAGGTCTTTGCAAAAAGCTTTGCTCACCGTTTGCGCGGTAGCCTTCTTCAGTGGCGTCAGTGTGACATATTTAGATGTTAATAATGCAGCAGTACCCGCTACTCCTGCGTGGGAGGGGTCCCATGAGATTTGTGGCGCCCATATGCTTTAATTTCGTCGGAATGGTAGGGTACTGTGGCTCCTGCATTATGACTGTTGTGTGTTTCGATTTCTGCCATGCCTTACACACCGCCAGTACCCTCCTCATCCTCCTTTCCATATCTTTAAAATAGCACAGTGTGCGGAGCTTCAAATGTCACTTTCTGGCACCGAATTGAGTGTAACTCAAGTGTTCATCAGGGATGCAGACGCGCGACAATGCATCTATCCTTCGCTACTGTAGAAAAAGCACCCCTTTACGTAACAAACAGAACTGCTTAATCTTTGTTTCTGTGCGGCCCTTGACTCTCCCCATCAAGACTGACAGAGCTCCGTCTTTCTCCTGTTCTCTCCCGATGCCTTTCAAGCTCGCGGCCACATCATTTTCAAATGCTACATTTTTTTAATGTAATGTAGACTGACGTGCGCCTTCTGCAGTGGATTCACACTATTTCTCTCCAATCCTATAGGTGACTGTGATAACGCATCAGCAATGATGTTCTCTTCCCAAGGTATGTCAGTAATCGCAAAATCAAGTTATTGGAATGCGAGAACCCATCTTGTCAGTCTTTTATTGCAGATTTTAGCTGTAAGAAGAAACTCTAACGTCTTGGGTTGGCGTATACTATCGTTTTTCGGCCATACAGGAAGAATCTGAATTTTTCGAAGCCCAAGACCACCGCCACTGCTTCAGTTCAGTGACTGAGTAATTTCTCTCGCATTTGTTCAGGACACGGCTTCCGAAAACTATGGTTTTGTGTACCATACTACCACCTTTTTTGTACCTCTGGAAGACCATAACCCGCAGACTAGAATAGGAGCTGTCTGTGACCATACAAAATTCATCTTCCAGATTGGAGTGAGAAGATTGGCGCATTAACGAGCTCGTTTTTGAGTGATTGAAATTCATCCTCAGCTGCCTCGTCCCATACCCATGTAGACTTCTTTTCAGTGAGTTGGAAAAGCTGTGGTGTTTTTTTTAAGTTGGAATACGAAATTTGGCTATTGTTTCTATTTTTTCCAGACTGCCGAGCTTCCCTCTGCCGTAATGATGTGACCTATGAATTTAACTTTGGACGTCCCGATACGTGATTTGGCAATGTTTGCAGTAACATCACACTCTCTGA
Source organism: Schistocerca americana (assembly GCF_021461395.2). Lineage (NCBI taxonomy): Eukaryota > Metazoa > Arthropoda > Insecta > Orthoptera > Acrididae > Schistocerca > Schistocerca americana. The sequence continues at coordinate 714,909,258 of NC_060130.1, forward strand.
AGGTATGAAGGATTTCCACTAACGTCATATTGTGTTGCCCCCACGTCGACTCCACACTCAGTATATCTTCCGCATAGCTGGTGATTCTTCGCTTGATAGAATCACTAAGGCTTCCGTCTAAGCCCCTAAAGAAAGCAGCCGAAGAGACATTTAGACTACATGGTAACCGTTTGAACTGACAGCATTTACTGAAAGCAAGAAATGCCGTGTATTTCCGGCAGTCAGGTCGGAGGGTTATTTTTCAGAAGCTTGATCTTAAATCGATCGTGGAGGAAACAGTGACTCCATGGAAGTTTTGTAGCAGCTCTTCTAGCTTTTCCGGTAGATCTGTTTACGGTTCAATTATCGTGTTGATTTGGCGCGAATCTAGCACCAAGCGAATCGCGCCATCTTGTTTCTCAACCACAGTACGGATTATTGTAGGCGGAGGTCGCTGGTTCAATAATATCACCATCCAGCATTTTCTTAATCTCCAAGTAGACTTTCTGCCGGTATGCCAGTGGTATCATGTAGGTAGGCACAAATAATTTGTTGTGGTCCCGTACCCGGAACGCATATTCGAAATTTCTAATACCCTGTATGTGGCAAGAATACATCGGCGTTTTCTTTTAACAGACGCTCCTAATCCTCCTTTCGGGCGTTGTAATATTGTCTAGGTTGCTCAACATGCAATCTATTGCATTTTACACCTTTTGCTTAATTTTTATCGCCTCTTGTGCTGTCGGTCTACTTCATATTGATGCGGTAGTCCTACAGTTCCTTCCCAATTGGTAGAGTAGCTCAGGTTTAAACACTCTACCGGGACCTGTGCTCGTATTGCGCGATTTGCAAATGACAATCTGACCACACCCTCTTTCTGCAGGATTATTTCACCTCGTTCTACATCCAGAACGGTCAACTATTCATTTAAGAAGTCCATTCCAAACAAACTCTCGACAGACAGAGCAGGCACGACCAGGAAGTTCGTCTCTAGCATATGCCCCTGGCAATTAACCGCCAGTCGAGTCTGAAACAGCACCTCAGTGTACTTCCCTGTCAAGGCACCTTTTGTTCTTATTTTAATGATTTTGAGAGCAGACCATGGGTGCTTTTCAGTGTATCTATAGTACGCACTCTCTGATATGGCAGTAATATGGCTCCCACTGTCGATAATTTCCGTCAGCCTGACGTTGCCTACGGTTACATGAACGATGGGGTGTAAATCCTGTCTGCTAATCACCTCTTTTTTCTCAAGCAAAAATTCTCCTATGTCCACATTCTCCAATAAGTCAATGTTGCCCATACCGATATTAAGTTTTTGGGCTGAGGTCGCAGCGGCCGTCTGTCATATCCTACGTGGTCTTCTGCTGCGGTTTCCGTCGGAAGGGATAGGTGCTCTGATTTCCACAACGTTGTTCTGATGATCACGTTGCGGACTTCGCCTACCAATCCCTCCATTACTCCTTGTTTGTCCTGAGCTCCAGACCGGCTACACGAAGTGGTTAGAATTTTCCATTTCCCTCCTGTAGCTATTTCCGGTTTCGTGAAAGTTACCGCCATACTTCCCCCATCTGCTTCTATCATTTCACAGAGATTCATAATTAAATCTTTGGCCTTGATACTGATTTCTCTTTGATCTGTTTCTGTTTGTATTTTTCCCGTCATTATTTCCTCCAGATACACCTTGCGTATTTCATTCATTATGTCTCATTCTGTCCCTCGCATTTTGTGCTTCCTTGACAAAGTCTAACTCTCGTAGAGCACTTTTGAATGACTCTGTTGTGTCATTACATCTGCCAATGAGCAGTTCCTGGTACCTCAATGGCAGTTTCATGTAGCAGTGTCGCATTATGTCCTTATCACTACATGGTTGGTTCAGGTAACGATTATTGTTTACAAGCATCTCCATAAACTTTTCCGGAGTGTGACATCTCGATGTTTTATAATCCTCCCCTAACATAATCTGCTGTTTAATCTTTTCTTGGGTGTCCTGTGACCAGTAGGTATTTAGGAAAGCATCTGCGGCAGTTTGCTGCAACGCTACGCATATGCTCTGCTACTGAACCTTCCAGGAAGCTACAGACAAATACTATTTCGTAGTCCGCTCCTGGTAGCTGAGTGGTCAGCGCGACGCAATGTCATGCCAAACGGTCCGGGTTCGATTTCCAGTTGGGTCGGAGATTTTCTCCGCTCAAGGACTGGGTGTTGTGTTGTCCTTATCATCATCATTTCATTCCCATCGACACGCAAGTCGCCGCAGTGGCGTCAACTCGAAAACTTGCACCAAGCGAACGGTCTACCCGACGGGGGGGGGGGGGGGGGGGGGCAGTCACACGGCATTTTCGTTTTATCAGTTCGTATACTAGTAGCCATGACTCGGGTAGTACCCTGTCACACTGAGCAATCTATGACTTGGGGTGTAACGAATTGTGATTCTCTTTGAAAATCTGAAAATTTTGAATTGAGAGAAAATGTTTTAAGTTGAAAGATTCATAATGTTCTTCCCCTGGTCTTTCTCTAAATTCTGGAACGTGTGCGTCCGAGATTTCATAGCCGACCGATCCCTGAATGCTGTTGTACCCTAGTCTCGTGTGATCAGAGTCATGTAGCAATGTTTCCGTACATCTGAGTCGCGAGCAATTGTGGTCCGACTTGGTACTTCGTGTACTATAGTTGAATTCTTTTATCTTGGCGGCTCGCGCATGCCCGCCCAGACGCGGGAGATTGCTGCGTTGCCAGTTGCAAACGACGCACGCGCCAAAGCAGCGCCATAGTATAGTTCGCAAACTTACGTTTAGGAGGGAGCGCGCAGTTTATGAAGTAAAGCCACCACGGTCGCATTAACCCTTTCGCTGCTACAGAGACGTGCTCCCCGCATTCCGCGCTGTGTGCGATTTTGTCAGCACTGCACTGCTCGCCTGTGCTGGCACATGGTGTTCCGACTGCTTTGACACACTTGTAATTCGATTTCACAAAAACTATTTGGCCTAAAAATTTGATTTTTACACATCTTCTTAACTGATACCTTCCCCCCATAAATGACTTAATTTTGTTTCGATTTTCAACGCAGTTATTGTGCAGCATTAAATGTACTAAACCACTGCACGAAATTTTGAAGAGTTTGCAGAGGTAAAAGTCTATAGCATATACTTTCCGTATGGTCGATTTTAGTTGCCACAATGTTGAGAAATGTGGACAATATACCTAAATTTCGTATAAAATTTACTGTATAACAATATCTCATTTAATTTAAGTACCAGGTTGGTGTCGTGTGTAATATTGAGAAATATTCCGTCTTTCGCGGCTGTAATAAAAGTTTTATTTATACCAGAGCCATTTTGCTTGTTTCTAAAAAGTTCTGATTAAAATTGGCGAAGTACACAAAACTGAATTGTGGACATAATAAAACATAGGAACTAAAATATATTGTCAGTGAGGCGCAATGCGCAAAAAATTTGTTTGTCACAACGGACAGCAAATACTTGCCAAAACATAGATCAATTGACGAAAACATTGAATATGATGATGTTGCCAAAGCAGCGAAGCAAAGAATTGCGTCAGACAATCAAGTAGCTCGGCAACGTATGAGCTGAAATTCTGCTCTAAATAATACTTTTAATATTGTTGCAAAGAATATATTTCAATATGAATAGTAAAACAGCGACTGCGGAAGAGAAGATATACAAACAAAACAGATAACATGAATATTGTATGTATGCCTTTTCATTGTTTATAATTGCTGTGAAAAGAAATATTGGAGGACAAAATTAGAAAAACCAAAAACTTATTATGATTATAATGAAGAGACAAAGAACTAGAAATTTCAAAAAATTACATTCAAACGATTAAATTCATGAAGTAAGACACTTCGATATTGTTTTTAAATAAACAAAATATTAAGCACCAAAGAAGGTTTGAACTCAGAACCTTTCACTTAACAATGAAACATTTTAACCTTTACACTAACGCAGCTCATCATTCAAATCATCTCCTGGAGGACTCTAAAACACCACACAAAATACCGACAAACACTGTTGGTATGACTATGAATTATTCACGTTTTGTCAAAGTAAAATAGGAAATAAACAAATACCGCTCTTTCTTTATTGCAAAAAAACGGTTCGTGAGAATGATACAAACACCTTTCCTTACTATCGTCTGAATTAGGAGGCTTACTACTTGTTTGGTTTAATTAATTAATAGAATATGAAACAATTGGTATAAAGAATGCTTTTTCCAAACTTTCTATAAAAGAAAGTCTGCTATCAAGATATTGCTTTTGTTCAGTTACTTTATTTATGACTGAACGTTTCTAAAACTGAAGCCACTCGTCCGTGGTCTGCACTGCAGTCCAGCTCTGGCAACGTCGTTCTCTGTTCATTGGCTGGTTGTGACGTCAGATGCGCAGAACGAACTGAAACTCGGCCGCCGTCGTAAATGATGCGCACTTTAGAGGCTACTGACTGTGCGTTCTCGGCCTAGCATCATACCCCATTAAACGGGCGCTCCTGCCGTATATCGGCCTATGTCGTGGATGTGGCTCCATGTTGGGTTTCACAATTTTGTCTTTGACATTCCTGGTGACCAACGAAATCACAGCAATGTGCTGTTGTTTCTGGCCAAATTTCTACACAAGCGACGTGTTATCATATTTGTCTCATCTCATTCGCCAGTTCATCCTGCTGGGTAGTGTGACGAATTTGCTCGTCTTTGATTTCTAACATTTCATCCTGTATCTTTTCAGCTACTATCTGTCCCTGTTTTTTAAGAGCAGCAATAGCTTCCTTGGTTGCGCTCACTTCTATCTTCTTAACTTCATTCCTGATCTGATTTACGTTTTCGATAAATTCATCAGCTCTCCTTTTCAATTTCTTAATTTTTTTATTACTTTGTCCTGTCTCTTTTTCTCTTTGTCTTGTCACTTCTTAATTTCCCAAAATTCATTAATGAGGATTTCCTGCCTTTGGTCTTCTCCTGCTGTCTCTTTTCTTCCCATCCTTTCCTCTGTTTTTCCTTCTCCTGTCATCTCTTCTCTGCCTCTTGCATAAGTTGAATGATCGATTGTAATTGTGCACTTCAAGTAACGTAAACAGGACTAGACGCACGCGATTCAACTAATCTATGACGCCTGGTCCACGAAATCTGACGGTTACTTTGCCTTATTATACCTCTTTCCGTATCTACAGAACCTCCCTGACCTGTCACCTTGGCATCGTTTCTACTTACATTTCCTGAGTGAACATTTGTACCCCATTTGCGGAGTGAGCTAAATGAACATCCTCTGTCATCCTATCTTGTTCTGATTGACTCGAGTTCCATTTTGGACGAAAATAATGCGCAGCCTTTCTCATTACACACACGATATTTGCTTCTCGTAAGGATTCAATACTATTGCTACTTTCACAAGTTTCCGACTCTAATGCATCATGTGCCACGACTTTACTCTGACTTTCTTTCAAATAATGCTCATATTTGTGCGTAAGCCTACTCTAAAATATCGTACACATCCTAATAAACAAATTAGCTCTACAAAAGCCGGAACAATGCTGTTAGCAATGATGCAGCACAAACAAGAAGTGACGCAAAAGTCACTGACAGGACACAATGTGAATCAAAAATAGGTGACACAGACAATGCATACACTGAAATAAAATGACTACAACATAGTACAAATTACTGAGATATAACGCATAGCACCAATACTGAGTCTAAATGTTTTCAATGCACCATAGTCTCCCATTGGAAAAAAAGGAAAAACATGCACCTGTTCCACAAGATAACGCACTAACTACCTCACAAACATGGCATGATTCGAGATCGTGGCCAAGGGTCGTCAATTGCAAGCTGTCGCTTGCGTTCATCATAAATTTACCTCCGAAAAGTAGATTGTATTGGTAGGGTCTGGCCCACTAGTTCAAATTTTATAAAAATAAAAAATTGCCTGTTAACACTCACAGCATTTTATTTTCAATAAAATAGATCTAATTACCCAGAACATAAAAAACAATCTACTTTATTTACTAAGTAGAACATTTAATAAATGCTTTATTAAGTAGAATAATTTTAATAAAGTACTAAAAAGATCTCTTATTTTACATCCATTTCCCATAGGTGAACATAATAAATCAAATATAATAAATTAAATATATAAAATATTTACTTTCTGCTTTAGCAGCCATGAGATTATTATGATCTGTTATTGTAAATGTTTTTTGAGATAGTGCTTATTTACTGTTCCACCACATTCACAAGTAACTAAGTTTCTGACGTTCTTTCCAGCATTCTTTACATACATAACAATGGCCACCTATTCGATATTTACCTTTATAAAATTCCACAATACTTTTTTAATCATACATTGACTACACTGTCTTAACTGTGGCTTAGAGTTGTCCATTTAAAGAAAATAAAGTTAACGAGAAAAATATTTTTTTAAATTTTACATTGTGAATGTAAGTAAATAAATAAAATGTATTAGTTAACAACGTAAATTATTTTAAACATTTTACATTATGAACTCTATATCATGAAATTCATTATTTCTATTTTTAAGTTTCTTCATTCCTTTATATTTCATTTGACTTTTTTAATTATTTCAGAATAAAATTATCAATTAATCTAGAAAATCTATATGGTAAAGTAATCTTAAAATCATTATTGAGTTCTAGACAAAGTTATTCTCCATATCCAGTATTTAAATATTCATAGTTCGTAATATATAAAACACTTGCCTGTAGCTCAATTAATTTTTTAATCTCTTTCAAGAAACTTGCATTCTTGAGCTTCTTGATTAAAATAGTTTTCATTTCTATAATAAAATTTTTAATAGTTTTACAAAAATAAAAAATGTAATTTTGGACTTAGAGCTAAATGAATCATTGAAAATTATTATTTTTTATTTTTATAAATCTAATAAAAATTATTTCTTATAAATGGAAAACCTAAACGAAGTGCAAGCTAAAGCAAAAGATACTTATGAACTAATTGAGCAAGCTGGTGAAGACATTGATTGTCCTATTTGTTTAAGTAATGAAAATAATAATCACTTTGTCAAAACAAGCTACAAGCATATTTTTCACAAAGAATGTATTGATATATGGTTAAAGGTAAAAGAAAATTGTCCATTTTGTAGAACTATTATTAAAAATAAAGAACCAGAAACAGTTAAAATAATTGATATTTATGCATTGTTTGATGCTAAAGTTGAAGCAGCAATTTATAAAGAAGCAGCATTATATGTTTGTAATAGTGATTAATTATATATTTAAATTGTAAATAATTATAAAAAATATAAACATTTTAGAAAATCATAAAACCTTATTTTTTTCACAAATCTAATAAATTTTTTTCTATATAACTGGAGCACGTTCAACAAAAGTCTACTGTGAAATCTAAATTTTGTAAATATTGTAAAACAGAAAAATCTATTGATAATTTTACTTCACATAAATACACAAAAGATGATTATAGAACTATATGTTGACCATGTATGAATAAATATCATGTAAAAAATTACAATAAGAATAGAATTCCATGTGTATATGTAAAAAGTGTTTTTGAATAGTATTTCAAAGAACATTTATGACGAAATTCAAGTGACGAAATTCAAAAATATTATTAAAAATGGATAATGAAGAAAAATCTCCATCTACAATGAATAATGAAGAAGTTGTAACTGAAAAAACATCTACATCTACAAAGAAATATAAAAGTTGTCAAGAAATTAAAGATTTAAATTGTTTTTATATCAATTCTTCACATAAAGATTAACATAATAATAAATGTAAGAAATGTACCTTAGAATATATTAAGAATAAGGAAGATAAAGAAGAAGAGGCATCTTGACTTTTATGAATAAATATCTATTATATAATAATCCTTTTTGATGAATTAAGTAAATTATTAAAATTAATCGATTGTTAAACAAATTGCTCAAAACCAATTAATTATTAAACTAAATAAAAAATAATTCTATTTTTCTTAATTATCTATTAAATAATCCTTATCCTCCTATTAAATAATTATCATTTTTTTAAAAATATTGTTTACAAATCTAATGAATTTTTTTGTAAAAATAGGAGAGCAAAATGAAAATTACATTGCCGCTCAACTAGAACAATTCACCGTTCCTAGACTTTGTGAAATTTGTAAAATAAGTATTCTACAAGGATATTCCAATTTATGTAAAGGTGATTTAATTACATTTATTATTAGTAATCACTCAATTATTATTAGTAATCATTCAAATCTTGTTGGAAATAATACACCTGTAGTAAGTGAAAATAATAAATCTGAGTGCAGTTCTGAGATCGCTGCATCTGTCGCTGAATTAAGTGAAAATAATACAAATACTGTTAAAGTGAAAATTATAAAAATTATATCAGTTAAGTAAGTGAAAATTATAAAAATTATATATCTGAAGTAAGTAAAAATTATAAAAATTATATATCTGAAGAAAGTAAAAATTATAAAAATATTGTTAATGTTTATATACCTGAAAATCAAACAAACATTATTAAAAATACATCTGAAGTAAGTGAAAATTTTGGAAAATTTTTCCATATTATTATATTTATGATGTTTTCTAACTAAAGAAGACAAACTATTAAAAAGAATATTTCCATTTTCTACAAATATATTTGTAAAACAGAAACCGAGAGATAGAAATACAGTTAAAGATTACTTAGTTGAAAAAGCATTTGGAGACAGATTACAAATTATAAATTTTGAAAATAGTATAGATATACATGATTCTAATCATTTCTTACATTCAGTAAAACCAGAAAAACTTTAATTGTTAAATACTACTAGAAAGTACATCATGTTGTAAGGATAAATTTTAATTTATAGTTTGAATATACACTACAGATGAAATAAATGAAAAAATTCTAAATAATTTGGACAACAAACAGCAAACTGTACAATTTTAACAGGAAAAAACCTTTAGCAAAAAATTTAAACTAGATAATAGCATTATTTTAGAAAAAATATCTAATTTTCAAGCACAAGGATCAGGATGCTCATAAAATAGAATTGTTGGTTTACAGCTAGAAATTAACAAATACGTTCCACTAAAAGGATCATCCCATATTGATTTACCTGAAATAATAAAGAACAAAAAATTTGTATTAACGTAAAAATAATGATCAAAGGTGTTTTCTACTGTCTATAAAAGCAGCTTTGTTTACTGTAGATAAAAATGAAGAAATAATAACAAATTATAAAGATGTTGGTCTCGATCTTGATAAAAAATTGGAAAATATTGAATTTCCTGTATTAGTTGATCATACTCCAAAAATAGGAAATATAATTAATGTATCTACACTCCTGGAAATTGAAATAAGGACACCGTGAATTCAATGTCCCAGGAAGGGGAAACTTTATTGACACATTCCTGGGGTCAGATACATCACATGATCACACTGACAGAACCACAGGCACATAGACACAGGCAACAGAGCATGCACAATGTCGGCACTAGTACAGTGTATATCCACCTTTCGCAGCAATGCAGGCTGCTATTCTCCCATGGAGACGATCGTAGAGATGCTGGATGTAGTCCTGTGGAACGGCTTGCCATGCCATTTAAACCTGGCGCCTCAGTTGGACCAGCGTTCGTGCTGGACGTGCAGACCGCGTGAGACGACGCTTCATCCAGTCCCAAACATGCTCAATGGGGGACAGATCTGGAGATCTTGCTGGCCAGGGTAGTTGACTTACACCTTCTAGAGCACGTTGGGTGGCACGGGCTACATGCGAACGTGCATTGTCCTGTTGGAACAGCAAGTTCCCTTGCCGGTCTAGGAATGGTAGAACGATGGGTTCGATGACGGTTTGGATGTACCGTGCACTATTCAGTGTCCCCTCGACGATCACCAGTGGTGTATGGCCAGTGTAGGAGATCGCTCCCCACACCATGATGCCGGGTGTTGGCCCTGTGTGCCTCGGTCGTATGCAGTCCTGATTGTGGCGCTCACCTGCACGGCGCCAAACACGCATACGACCATCATTGGCACCAAGGCAGAAGCGACTCTCATCGCTGAAGACGACACGTCTCCATTCGTCCCTCCATTCACGCCTGTCGCGACACCACTGGAGGCGGGCTGCACGATGTTGGGGCGTGAGCGGAAGACGGCCTAACGGTGTGCGGGACCGTAGCCCAGCTTCATGGAGACGGTTGCGAATGGTCCTCGCCGATACCCCAGGAGCAACAGTGTCCCTAATTTGCTGGGAAGTGGCGGTGCGGTCCCCTACAGCACTGCGTAGGATCCTACGGTCTTGGCGTGCATCCGTGCGTCGCTGCGGTCCGGTCCCAGGTCGACGGGCACGTGCACCTTCCGCCGACCACTGGCGACAACATCGATGTACTGTGGAGACCTCACGCCCCACGTGTTGAGCAATTCGGCGGTACGTCCACCCGGCCTCCCGCATGCCCACTATACGCCCTCGCTCAAAGTCCGTCAACTGCACATATGGTTTACGTCCACCCTGTCGCGGCATGCTACCAGTGTTAAAGACTGCGATGGAGCTCCGTATGCCACGGCAAACTGGCTGACACTGACAGCGGCGGTGCACAAATGCTGCGCAGCTAGCGCCATTCGACGGCCAACACCGCGGTTCCTGGTGTGTCCGCTGTGCCGTGCGTGTGATCATTGCTTGTACAGCCCTCTCGCAGTGTCCGGAGCAAGTATGGTGGGTCTGACACACCGGTGTCAATGCATTCTTTTTTCCATTTCCAGGAGTGTATGAATGTCTATTCAGTTTATGATGAAGATTAAAAATATCAAGTGTATCCATTAAAAATAACAAATTGTAAAAAGGAAAAACATGTAAATTTATTTTATTTCATGAAAGATGGTAATTCACACTATTGTTATATAAAAAATGTATCTAAACTTGTATCAAGTCCAATAATGAAACATGAAACAGTAAAAATTATTTATGATAGATGTTTACTACATTCTGATAGTAAAGAAAAATTAGATAATCATACACCAAACTATTTAACTAAAAAAACATGAAAAGTTGAAATGCCAAGTGAAGAGAAAAAACGGAGATTTTAGAAATTATCAATTTACACAAAAGGCTCCATTTGTAATTTATGCTGATTTTTAAAATTTACTTTTAAAGATGGATAAATGTGAACCAAGTCCAGAAACATAAAATGAAATATCAAAACCATGAACGAAGTGGATTTTGCTACTACATCAAATACATGTATGGAAATTATAAGGATCCTGTTGTTTATAGTGGACCAAATTGTGATAAAAATTGATAGAATGTATAAAATAATAAGTTGAAGAAATTTGAAGAATTTATTCTGAAATTGGAGAAATGAAACCACTTACACCTGAAGAATATAGAATATATAATAATTCTAAAGTTTGTACATTGTGTAAATATCATTATACAAAAAGTAATAAAAGGGTTCATCATCATGATAATTTAACTGGTAAATACATTGTTCCATTGTGCAACAATTGTAATTTACAACTACAGAACCTAATTTTGTACTTATTTATCTACATAATTTATCTGGTTATGATTCACATCTTTTTGTAAAAGAACTTGGTTATCATAAAGAAGAAATAGAACTAATACCATATTATGAAAGTAAATACCTTAGTATTAGTAAATGTACAAAAAAAATAAAAATGAGGTTGTTGATACTGTAAGTAGGCTGTTTATGTTTTCTCTATGTAAGTAGGCTGTTTATGTTTTCTTATTGGCAACGTTACGTAGCGCTCAATATGAAAATCACTGGCTGTGCTGTGTGCAGTCTGTGGCTGCTTTGCATTGTTGTAATTCTCGCCATTGTAGTGTTAGGCAGCTGGCTGTGAACAGCGCGTAGCGTTGCGCAGTTGGAGGTGAGCCGCCAGCAGTGGTGGATGTGGGGAGAGAGATGGCGGAGTTTTGAAATTTGTCATGAACTGCTATATTTATATATGATGATATCAAGGTAAATACATTGTTTGTTCTCTATTAATATCTTTCATTTGCCATCTATCCCTATCAGTAGTTAGTGCCTTCCATAGTTTGAATCTTTTATTTAGCTGGCAGTAGTGGCGCTTGCTGTATTGCAGTAGCTTGAGCAGCGAAGATTTTTGTGAGGTAAGTGATTTGTGAAAGGTATGGTTTAATGTTAGTCAGGGCCATTCTTTTGTAGGGAATTTTGAAAGTCAGATTGCGTTGCGCTAACAAAATATTGTGTGTCAGGTTAAGCACAGTCATGTATAAATTTTTCAAAGGGGAAGTTTCATATGGCGACCCTGCCAGGATACCTCACTGGAATCTTCTGATTTTTTGTTGTAGTTTGTGTAATTAGTGTAGATTTTGTTTATTGCTAGCGCGTAATGGTAGAGAAAATCTCCTTTGTAGTTGCAGTCTTTCATTGTTGTACAGTAAAACAGTTGTGGCATGCATGTAGATTTGCACCAAGTATTTCGCAGCTGCAATTAACTAGATATTATTTTCAGTGTTATGTTAATGTGTTCTCTTATTTTTGCTCTTCAAATTGTGTTTTTCTGTGTTGTCGTGTGAAATACTGTGACAATAATGGCGTGTGAAAAACGTAATACTAGGCTCCAAAGTAAACTGAGAAATGACAGTGCAAATGAAAGCAGTGTGTTAGCGCCACCGAGTAATGAATTAACTGATGTTCAAAGTAGTAATTTGGTAATTGTGCATAGGGAAATGGAGCGGGCTGCAAACAATGGTGTAGACAGTGAAACAGGTAGTGAACAGGGAAGCATTATCGATCGATCGGTCGGCAACAGCTCGCCTCAGGAATCCGAAATGACAGGACACAATTTTGCAAATACTGTAGATTCAGGTTTTGCGTCCTCACCGTTTTCTCAAATAAGTCAAGACACATTTTCAGCTTGTCAAAATGTGAATGTTGCCGGTGCAAATGCACTGCCGAAAAGAGTAGAGGAACAGATTCCAGACACTAATGCATTGTTATTACAACTAATGCAACAAATGGAACAAAATCAGAGACAAACACAGCAAAAGCTGCAAAAGTTAGACACAATGGAACAAAATCAGAGACAAACACAGCAAAAGCTTCAGAAGTTAGACACAATGGAACAAAATCTTCGGAAGTTAGACACCACACTTGAACAAACACGTGAAGATTTAACTACTGAGTTACATAACATTGAATCGAAATGTCAAAAAGTCTGTAATGACGTAAAAACACAAATTTGTGAGCATTTCCAACCTATTTTTTCGCGTCATGAGAATGCATTACAGAATCACGAAGCAGCCATAAAAGAGCTGCAAACCATTGTTCATGAAAATCATGAGACCTTGTGGGCTAAAATTGACTCAGTTGCATCTACCGATTCGGTTACGCAACTGGCAAAAACTCAGGAAAACTTAAAGAACACAGTAGATTCGATTTCAACACAAATGGACACTCTGAAACTTGGTTCAGAAAAACACACTGAGGAAATGTGTTCACTATCGGAGAAAGTAGCCGAACTTTCGGATCAGGTCACTAACTTATCTACAAAGGTAGATGATGATCTGAATGACACAAGACCCGTAGCCTTCACTGACACAGAAGAGTATGAACAAATAAGAAAATTCAAACAAAATCAGAATCAAATTAATACGCAATACAAAAGAGAAATGCGGGAAGTACAAGATCAGCTGACACAGGTAATACAAGAATTACGTATTTCAGAGGACACTCGCGCCCCAATAAGGGAAGAGGGACATAGAAATACGGAACAGCCACAAAATAATAACACAGGGCATTTCGGTAATTATGAAAGAAATTGGCAAGGTACACCGAATTTTGAGATGGAACCGCCGACACGACGTAACAATGACCGATATGCTACTCGCCGACACGATGATTTTGACTATAAGCTGTTCATTACTACACGTAAATTCAAAACGTTTAAGAATTCTGCCAACGACATTCATCCACAAGCGTGGCTCCATCAATTCTCTCATTGTTTTCCTCCCAACTGGTCATTGGAGTACAGGTTAGAATTTATGTGTGGCTACTTAGAGAATGAACCAGCTGTAAGAATGCGATCGGTCATTCACGATTGCCACAGTGAAGGAGAATTTTACCATGCCTTCCTCTCAGCATATTGGTCTCAAGCCACACAAGACCGCGTAAAACATAGCATCATAATGATGAAACACTTCGAACAATCTGAATTTTCCAGTCTTATGAAATATTTTGAAGACATGTTGCACAAGAATCAATACCTGTCAAACCCATACAGCCCGTCAGAACTTATCCGCATTTGCTTAATCAAACTGCCTGAACATTTACGACATATTATTTTAGCAGGACGTTGCAAAGACGACATTGAAGCTTTTCAGGGACTGTTACAAGAATTAGAAATTGACACAGACAGTCGCGGGATGCGAAAACAGGAAAACAATCACCACAGGTCACATCCGTCACAATTCCGTGACGACAGAAACGATAACTGGACGCGACAAGGCTATTCTCACCACACAAATCGTGACCAAAATAGACACCACCCGTATGACAACCGTTGGCAGAGTAGTCATAATTACAGGGAAAGATCACCTCTCCGCAGTAATGACTATCACAGAGACAATCAGAGAAACAGACAATATGGGAACCAAAATAACTATTATCAAGGGAGACAGAATAACTTTAGACGCAACGGTCCAGCGCGCAGTTACGATTCAGGGAGAAATTCTCCACCACGTGACCGACAAGAAAGAAACTATCGAATCTACCGACATGACAACAGACGATATGATCGTAACGACAGACCTGAACTGCATCAGAACTGGCGAGATTTAAACAGAGCAGGGCCCTCTCGTCACGGTGAATTTGTAGAAGTTAGGTCTCCAAATCCCAATAATGACGCGCGCCAACAAAGAGACAATAGGCAATGACTCACACTGCTGGCAGCCACAATACGCACTTATGAAACTGACGACGCAGCTGCCGTAGCTAGTAATTACGTAAAAATGGAAGACATTAGGGACATCTTACTACAGGAACACGACGTAAAACATAACAACATTGCATATCCTGTGATTCACATTACTGTAAATGACGTAAAATTTACGGCAGTACTTGACTCTGGCAGTCCCATTTCAGTAATTAGTGAAACAGCTTTTAGCAAATGCAACAAATCGAACGATTGCCCCACACTTCCGTTACGTAAGATTAAATTACAAGGTGCAATCTTTGGAAAAAGTGTAGATGTACGCCAACAAACCAACTTAGAATTCTTTTGCCAAAGCCACAGCTTCTCTATGAACTTTCTTATTGTTCCATTATTGTCGACGGAAATTATACTGGGAGTAGACTTTTTGAATGAATACAAAGCAATCTTAAGCTTTCACGATGCTGAAATAAGTTTAGAGAAAGAAGGTAAGTCAATAGCTTTGAAATTTGAAGACTGGCTCTCAAACCATGATGAGGAAATTAATCGGCTTTACCTTCTGTTAGATAACAGTTCGGAATTTTCTACGGAACTAGACACTAACAATCACTCTGCAAGTACTGACAGGGATGATATCGACGGCATGTTTGACACTAATAAGTTAATTCAGAATAAAATTCAAACAATTGAGAATTGTAATGACACTGATAGGCAGGACCTTTTTGAGATTTTACAAGAACATTCCACAGTTTTTACTCATAAAACAGGAACAATCAAGGGATTTCAATACCAATTTCGTGTTCGTGAGCATACTAAATTTTGTGTTAGACCATATGTAATTCCAGCACATTATAGGGACCGTGTTAGAACAGAAATACAATCTATGCTCGACGAGGGCATTATTGAGCCTGCAGTAAGCTCATACAACAATCCATTACATGTTGTTGAGAAGAAAAATGGATCGATCAGGCTTGTCTTGGATTCGAGACAAATCAATACTATCATTATTCCTGAAACAGACAGGCCGCAGACGATGGAAGAACTTCTTCAAAATTTTAATGGTATAAAAGTGTTGTCTTCCATTGATCTCAGATCCAGCTTTTATCAGATCGAACTTCATCCAGAATGTAGAAAATACACAGCTTTCCTTTGTTTCGGCGTTTGTTATCAGTTTCGGAAACTTCCCTTTGGTTTGAACATCTCTTCAGCAGCATTCATTCGCGGGCTAAATTCCATATTGCCTGAGTTCTTAAAACGTCACATCACCTTATATGTGGACGATATTCTAATAGCAGAAGCTTCATGGGAACAACATAATCGCATCCTCAACAGTTTGTTACGCATTTTTGCAGAATCTGGAATTACAGTTAACTTGGAAAAGTCTGAATTCGGTAGGACAAAAGTGAAGTTTTTGGGACATATTATATCTTCTGAAGGCATTCAGCCGGATCCTGAAAAGTTAGAAGCAATCAGAGCCATTCCAGTTCCATCTACAAAAAGACAAGTCCGCAGTTTTCTAGGTCTCGTAAATTTTTACCGTCGTTTTCTGAATATGCAAATTCTTGTTACACCAAAACTTTGTTCTCTCACTGGAAAAAATACTATTTGGAACTGGGACGAACAAGCACAGTTGGAATTCAATTCTTTGAAAAAAGCGTTACTTCACGCGCCAATATTAGCTCATCCAGATCTATCACAAGATTTCTGCCTTAGCACGGATTCTTCTAAAGTCGGTCTTGGTGCCCACTTATTTCAAGAAGCCATAGAAAATGACATTACTGTTCAGAAAACCATTGCTTTTGCTAGCCGAGTGCTAACAAAATCTGAAAAAAATTATTCCGTTACTGAATTAGAAGCTTTAGCTATCGTTTGGGCATTTAACAAATTCCGTTTCTTTCTTTCTGGTAAGCACGTAAAAGTATACAGTGATCATCGTGCATTACAATTTCTTATGTCTTCAAAATTAAATCATGACAGGCTAAAACGTTGGGCATTGTTTCTCCAAGAATTCCGCTTCACAATAGTCTACATTCCCGGCAAGGAGAACATTGTTGCGGACGCACTGTCACGCGCACCGGCTGGGCTTGAGAAAAGTAACAAAGAAGGCAACCTCGAGAAAAATTTCAGTATTCTTTACATTCAGAAAGTCGCCTTTGAAAACTTCATCACCACATCTTTAAAAAACATTGCTCATGAACAAGATAAAGATCCGATTTGGAGAGACATCAAAAGTAAATGGCATGAAAAGACACACACTCAGATTCGGCATTATTACCTGGTTAGAAACAACATACTCTTCAAACGCTGCACTGTTGATGACAAGCTATGGGTACTTTGCATTCCAGACGATTTTGTTAATAAGCTCATTTGGTACATTCATTTCAGCTACGCACATTTTGGCCCACGAAAATGTTATCATATTCTTCGAACGACTTGTTATTTTAACAATATGGAAAAAGCGAATTCGAAGAGTCTTGTCTATTTGTAAACTTTGTCAAAAGGCGAAACCATCTACTATCTCCCATAGTGCTCCGCTGTTTCCTATCATTCCTTCTAAATTAAAAGAATTTGCTGCTGTTGATCTCTTGGGACCGCTTGTCAGAACATCTAATGGATTTTCGTACGTTCTAGTCGCTGTTGAACTTACTTCAAAATTTGTTTCTTTCACACCGTTACGTAAAGCCACTGGACGGTCTGTATCCAACGCCTTTGTTAAAAATTTCTTACGTGAAGTTGGACACGTTAGTAAAGTCATTTCAGATAACGGACCGCAATTCAGATCTGCTGTTTGGTCACGCATGCTTCGCAACCATAAAATCAAACCTGTTTTTATTTCATTGTACTCACCACATTGTAACCCGTCTGAACGGATTATGAAAGAAATCAATAAGCTTTGCAGACTTTATTGTCACAGAAAGCATCAGCATTGGGACAGATATTTACACTTATTTCAAAATGTGCTGAATGAAATGCCTCATGATTCCACTGCTTTACCACCTACTCTTGTACTAAAGAATGAAGAACCACCGAACAGAATCAGAGAGCTTGTACCTTTCCCAAATACACGTAAACTTCGACACAAAGACATAATTGATTTGGCTCTTAAAAATATAAAATCTGCAGCAGACAAAAGGAGAAAACTACACGGTAAAGCAAATGCAAAGAAATTGTATATTGGTCAGAAAGTTCTCATTAAAGCTCATTCATTGTCACATAAGAAGAAACACTTGAGTCACAAATTCTTTCTAGTTTACAATGGACCTTACAGAATCCGACGTATACCACATGATAATTGCGTTGAAGTTGAAACTCTGCGTACTAGGAAGAGTAAAGGTTTACACCACATTTCACATGTAAAACCGTTTATTGAATGATAATATGCTTTTTAACTTTGTCTTTGCCATAAAACTTTTCACTTCACATTTCTGGTATGCTTTGTCAGATTTAGAATCTGTTAACATGTAACAATGTTTGAAGTGAAATATCCAGTCAAGAACCAAGAGAACTTATTTAAACAGAAATTACGAATGCATTGTTATAATGAACAGACGACACAGTGTTGTTAATTGTACATTCTTGCTTGTTAGTTGCACGATTACGTAACGACTATGAGGCTTACGTACTTAGGACACATACTGGTACTGCTAATGAGATTTTAATGCAACTTTTGGTTTACTTGAAAATACATTCTGGGTTTAAAGTACTTTCTGTGAGATACCAGAGGACACAGTGGTTAGTTTATGTGACAGCTACACGATGTTATCACGACGCTACTAATGAGTGACAATTCACAATGTTGCTTTTGCAGTGTATCTGTTTTATATCTGCACAGTTTTCTGAATTCTTCTAGGAAGAAAAACATGTTTTAGTAGTAACTTTTGTGGTATAGCAACAATGAGACAGCCTTTTTCGTGGCACAACATTACGTTACAGTACAGTACTTTCTTCATCACGGCAATAAGCGTAATAACTAAGACATTTATACGCAAAGCATTTCACTTTTGTGTATTACGAGGTAAGTACATTGACTTATGCAGAACTTAGCTTTCGGAGGACGATAACTAGGACACTTCCACACAGATTATGTTGCAACAAGACGCACATTTAGCGCTACAGTACACGTATTTGAGTGGTTAATTTTGTACTTAAAACATTTATTTTGAAAGATTTTTGAATTACAAAGAAAGTTTTCCGTGATACATTTCATTCCATTGCTGTAATCTGTAACACCTGAGGGTATAATTACATTAATCCTCAGGGGGGTACATGCTTACTTTGTGTACCATGTGTGTGGCAACCACAAGGAACCCTAGCTAATATGGTATTTGCTTATACAACTTTACACATCGGTACCATATTTCTCTAACACACAAATTACACAGCTATCTAAACTTTTTTTATTACATCAGTGACAGATGTTTACGCAATTACACAGTTGGATAGCTTCACACTTATGAAATTGTATTTTGTCTGTACTTTGTGAAATGCTCGTATTTTTTCGGAACCATTCTGATACTATGAGAGCTTTGAATGATATATTTGGTAAGGGAGCATGATTTTAAAGTACGTTTGAGGTAGATGACATTATTGAAATGAGCAGAGAATATTTTTTTAGGGTTTGAAATTATTGCAGAAAGCTACGACGATTTTGAGATTTGACTGAGGTGTTATGATGTTATTTTTACGACGACGATGTGTATTATGCTGCTGAGGTATGTTTATGATTAATAGGCTGATGCTATATGAGTTATTTGACTATGATACTTATCTGTTATGATGCAATATTGAAGAAGTGTCGACGAATAAGGTAAGGAGTAATGAATAGTGGGTAGGGACTCTTGACTTGTGAAACAGGATGTTGGAAACCAAGAATCGTACTTTAGAAGTATGAAATGTGTGTACATGTGTGAATCATGTGTGAATGTATCACAATGCCACTGAAAATTTTTTTGGACACTGTTATATTCATAGGATTTTGTTTCTACACATTTGCAAAGTAAATTCTCGACCTGTGAAATTTTGTATATATGACTGTCACTGTAGTGGAAACTGCTGTCGTAAATATTTCCGTACGAAAGTTAAGTGACCACCTGCACATAATGCGTCGTGGGCACCCAGGTGTGTCAGACGCCTGGAGAACAAGCCATTAGTGTGAGTGCCTCGTCAGAAGCACAGGTTGAAAAAAAAAAGAAAGGGAAGGCCATTGTCCGCGCTACTGACATCTCCTTGTTGAAAGCATACTGTGGAGCTCGTAATTTATGATATTTACTGAAATGCCTAATGAAACATTTCACAGCTATTGCCTTGCTAGTTAAGAAAAATGCCATATGGCTTGCTTTATGTATTTATTTACACATTTTGTTTAATATCAAGTTTCTAGCTGCACTGCAGCATTGGTTAAAATAAAATTTTATAGATGTACTAATATAAATATTTTCTGTCTACAGATCGAGTATATAATAATTTTTTTCAAAAAAATGAGGGAGCACAAAGCGACAGTTACCTTCACAGGAACTGCATTCATAATTTTCTTTTCAAGTACTTGGTAATTTCTTTTGTAGAATAAATTGTGATGCATCACTCTAATGTTAAGATGTGACATAGGTATTAGACATGGCCATTTGAGTGTAATATTTTTTCTGCTTGCGCTATGTCATGTTTAGGTATAAGTTGCTGCTGTTTGCCAGGCATAGTGTTATTGAATTTGACTTTTGCTAATTTATACTGTAGCTTGCTTTGCAATTTTCCATTTTTTTCATTGCTGTTTATAATAATTGTTTTACGTGCTGCTGCATTGCCTCGTCCCTTAGTTTAGCATCTGAGCTCAGTAGATTTAAGTTAGCTTAAGAGGGGGTAGACTATATGAGAAACTGACTATGGAGAATAGGTAAAGAATGCAATGCGAAGTTATATGAAAAAGGATTTGGGCCCAAATGAGTATTGTACAATCAGAAATAATTATTTTGAAAGAAATATGAACAGAATACAGAAAGCATGCTTGGATAAGATTTTTTTTGGTGGAAGCAAAGGTTGAAATAAGACGAAAGATCTATGGAATGAAGTTTTGGGATGGACTGCAGTACCAAATGTTACACTGAAAACGAACCCTGTCCTTTCCTTTTGTGTTATCCCACTATGTGTTTGTGTACCCTTGTGTATTTGTTTTCTTCCTGTCTCTGTGTAGTTTCATAGAATTTTTTCTTCTTTTAATATTAAGCTACATTCACTATGATGAGGAATACTGTTATCCTCAAATATAATTGGCATTAATAATATGTTATTTACTTTGTAAAGATGTTAGACATTATTCATTCTGTTTAAATGCTCATGTGTGAAGTTGATGTTTCGCAAGTTATTCTGATCTTCTATGTATGTACTCATGTCATAATTCCTGTAACACTGACGTATATGTCTATTTCTATTCTTTTGTAAAGCCCCTATTACTACAAATGTTATCTATATTCTTATGTTTTTAATGATGTATTGTGTACCTTTGTTATTGTATTTTTATGTTACCAAATTGTAATTGTTACCAGTTCTTCAAATTAAGTTACATTTCACTGTACACGTTTCTGTTGGTCATAGTATATGGACAATATGTGAGAAGTAGGGACTGTTAGTGTTTGCACGTGTGTTAATAACTCAGCAAGGGACTGGATAACAGCATTGCTGGTTCTAAGGACAATTTCAAAAACTTTGTGAGTGCACAAGTGGTGGTTATGGACTTGCTATATTAACTGCAAGACTCTTCACTGGTGATTGTGCACCTGCACAATCACAGCAGATGGCTGCTGGTCATCTCTACCAGGACTACAGTGGGCCTGTCCACACTTTCTACAAGGACTGCAGTGGGTCTGCACCTCTGGTGGCCCACCAATACCGTAATCTCTACCATAACTACAGTGGGTCTGCTCTGTGATGACCTACCTACCAATATTCTTCCATACTACGACTGACTCTGCTGTGGGTTTGCTCTGTTGTGGCCCATTACCTGTATGCATGTCAAGAGTCAGCACTGTCTTTCCGTTGGAAGGACAACACTACTTCTTCAAGACTGCATGGAAATCCATTGCTTCTGTGTGCAATTTCTTTTACTAATGAGACTTTGTGAAAAAAAACCTGTAATTACTGTTATGATGAATGATCAGGACTATCTTTATGGACTGTGAGAAAATTTTAGCTTTTGACCAACATTGTATCAATAAGTGTGTGCATTTGATTTCTTTGTTATTGTAATTATGAAAAATTTTATCAAATCATTATTGGCCACTGCCCAAAAAAATATTTGTAAAATTTTTTGTGGGGAGCATGGGGGCTATGTAAGTAGGCTGTTTATGTTTTCTCTATGTAAGTAGGCTGTTTATGTTTTCTTATTGGCAACGTTACGTAGCGCTCAATATGAAAATCACTGGCTGTGCTGTGTGCAGTCTGTGGCTGCTTTGCATTGTTGTAATTCTCGCCATTGTAGTGTTAGGCAGCTGGCTGTGAACAGCGCGTAGCGTTGCGCAGTTGGAGGTGAGCCGCCAGCAGTGGTGGATGTGGGGAGAGAGATGGCGGAGTTTTGAAATTTGTCATGAACTGCTATATTTATATATGATGATATCAAGGTAAATACATTGTTTGTTCTCTATTAATATCTTTCATTTGCCATCTATCCCTATCAGTAGTTAGTGCCTTCCATAGTTTGAATCTTTTATTTAGCTGGCAGTAGTGGCGCTTGCTGTATTGCAGTAGCTTGAGCAGCGAAGATTTTTGTGAGGTAAGTGATTTGTGAAAGGTATGGTTTAATGTTAGTCAGGGCCATTCTTTTGTAGGGAATTTTGAAAGTCAGATTGCGTTGCGCTAACAAAATATTGTGTGTCAGGTTAAGCACAGTCATGTATAAATTTTTCAAAGGGGAAGTTTCAATACATTAAGATTAATGGCTTCTTCACGTCATAAACTTTCATCAAATTTAAAGAAATATCATTTAAAAAATATTAAAGGGTATTTTTAATCAGAATTATTTAATTTAGTAATTATAAAAGGTGTTTATCCATATCATTACATGGATTCTTGGAAAAAATTTGAAGCAACACAATTACCACCAAGAAATTTTTTTTACAAGAAATGATTGTGACGTAAGTGATAAAGATTACAAACTTGCAAAATTAGTTTGGGAAAAATTCAATATGAAAAACCTTGGTGAATAACGTGATTTATATTATAAAACTTACGGTATACTGTTAGCTGATTTATTTCAAAATTTTAGAAAAACATGTATACAGTCATATGATCTACATCCTTCTTGGTATTATACACCACCAGGTTTATCTTGGGATGCAATGCCTGAACAACAACTTGAATTATTATACGGTCGTGATATACTTCTAATGGTTGCAAATGGAATAGGAGGAGGTATATCTCGATGTTGATAAATATATCTAGATGGAAACAACTTATATGCTTATGCTATGAGCCAATAATTACCACATGGTGGATTTCAATCTGATGAACCAAATAACATTAATTGTACCAAAATAAGTGAAATGCCAAACAATTGTGAAAAGGGTTATATGTTTGAAGTAGATCTGGAATATCCAACAGAATTACGTTACTTACATAAAGATCTACCATTAGCTCCTGAATCAAAACTTGTTCCAGGTACAAACTATTGTAAATTAGTAACTACTTTCGGTAAAAAACATAATAATGTAGTACATCATAGAAATCTTAAACAATATCTCTCTCTTGGAATGATACTTACAAAAATACATAATGTTCTAAAATTTAAACAATTAAATCGGCTAAAGAAATATATTGATCTAAACACACAGTTAACAACTAAGGGTACAAATGATTTTGAAAAAGATATGTATAAAATAAAGAATAATTCTGTATTTGGTAAAACAATGGAGAATATAAGAAACAGACAAGATACAAAATTTGTTTCAGATTGTAAAGCATGTAATAAACTTGTAGCTAAATCAAACTTTAAGTGTAGAACTATATTTAATTAAAATCTTGCTGTTATTCATATGAAAAAAACTAAAAACATATTTGATAAACCTATTTATGTTGTATTAATTATACTTGATTTATCCAAAGAATTAACCTATGATTTTCACTGAAGAGTTATCAAACCTAAATATGGAAAAAAATTGAATTATGTTATCAAGATACAGATAATTATATTTACAATATTAAAGCGGAAGATTTCTATGAAGATATGATATTGATGATTTTTTACTTTGATAGAAGTGATTCACCAACAGATTATATATATGGTATTCCACATACAAACAAGCAAATTGTTGCAAAAATGAAAGATGAATGTAATGTAATAATAACGGAAGAATTTGTGATTTAAGAGCAAAAATGTATCCTCTTAAAGTTGGTGACAAAATAGAGGAAGAAACCTAAAGCAGTTATGAAATCTGCTGTTAAGAAGAAAATAAGTTTAGAAGATACTAAAGATTGTTTAACAATACAGAACAATATAGAAAATTTAATTTAATTAAAAGTGAAAAACTTGAAATCTATACAATTGAAGTAAACTAAAAAGCACTAAGTACTCATGATAATAAAAGATATGTGTTGGAAATTAGATACATTACCATATGGACATTATAAGTTATTAAATTAATAAAATCATTTCTATATAAAATTAATAAAAATGTTTGTATATAAAATTTTTTTATATAAATGGGAACTTTTTTCAAAGAACAAACAAAATTTTACAAAATTGAAATAAAACACAAAGATTATTGTACACAAAAACTACAAAGATTAAATAAATTAAACAATGACATAATTCAATTAAAAGATGATAGAATTAAAACAAAAGACGAATTAATTTAATTAAAAGATGAGAAAATTAAAATGAAAGAATAAATAATACAATTAAAAGGTGAAATAATTAAAGTACAACATGGTCAAATTCAAAATTTGATGGAAACATTTTATATGCATTTAAAAACCAATTGATTGTTAAACTAAATAGTAAACTAATTATTTTAAAAAACTTATTGACTGTTCAACTAATTGATTGTTACACTAAACAGTCAACTTATTCTTCATAATATTACTTTTTCCTTTTTTATCCAATTGTTATGTGAATTATCAAAACCTAACCATTTAACATAAACTTATTATCTTTCTTTTTTAAAACTTTTTCCACTAAGTATACATCTGGATATTTTGTTTTCTGTTGCTCTTGTTCATAAAAATTTCCTCTTATATCTTTTAATTGATAAGTAATCGGATGAGAATGAATAACAAATTCAGTTTCAAATATTTCCGATGAACATTTAGCTGTATATCCTTTTTCAAAGAGATCTTTAAGTTTACTAATTCTAACTTAATCGCCTATTTTATATTTCGGATTTTCATGAGTTAAAATATTACTTATTGTTAATTTTTTTATTTACTTCTGTTGGTTTCATTTTTATTGTAGAATGTCTTGTATTATTTTATTCATCAATTACATCTTTAACTAAATTTAACTATTTATAATGTCCTTGTAAGGCAAATGTTTTCCACATATTTTTTAAAGTGGTCTGATATATCGTTCTACAACAAATGCTTTTAATTCTGAAAAAGTTGAATATCGATTAATGTTATATTTCTTCATTAATTCTTTAAATTCTTTGTTATAAAATTCTTTTCTGTTATCTGTTTGTAAATAATTAGGTTTTTTAGCTATTAAAATTTTTTGAAAAGCATTAACTAAATTTTTAGCTGTTTTATCTTTAATAGGAATAGCAAATGCATATTTTGAAAAAATATTAATTATTGTTAATAAATATTTATAACCTGTTTTTATTTTTGAAATTCCTTTTAAATTTCCAGAATCCATTTCAACTAAATCAACTTACCAAAAATCATATATATTAAAAGAAACAACATTTCTTCTTTTAAAATTATTTCTAATTGGTTTATGTAATTCATTAATTATATTTCAAAAAATATTATTTAAACCTTCACCATTTACAAAATTTTTTGACAAGTTTACACTTTTTAGATTTACAAATCATACAAATACCTGAAATTCTTTGTCTTCCATTTTTAGTTGTTACTCTATGTAGATTATTTCTTAAAGACAAGTGTAAAAACTTTACTAAAATCAGATACTGATATTAATCCATGTAATTTTATAAGTAATTATCCAATTTATGTAATAAATATGACACATAGAAAAAATGTTGTAACTACACAAAAAGCAACTGGAAAAATTTGTGCAACTCTTAATGATAAAAATCCAAATGATGCACTTGCTTATGTAATTATGTATTTTTAAATAAGTTCTACATATGGCGAGCAACAGATTACTTACTGAAAATTTTTAATGATTAACATTTGCTTCTGTATAGATGAATGAGAAACTTAAAAAATTTATAAAAGTGTTAACTTCACGCTTATATACATCTATGAAACATTTTAAGAAAGATAGAAAAAATAAAAACTGATTTTTTAAAATAATGTACTCATAATAATCTTATGGCTGCTAAAGCAAAAAGTAATTAATTTTATGTATTTAATTTATTATATATCATGTGTTTATTATATTTAATCTTTTTACATTCACCTATGGGAAATGTATGTAAAATAAGTGATTTTTTAGTTCTTTATTAAAATTATTCTACTAAATAAAGCATTTATTAAATGTTACACTTAGTAAATAAAGTAGATTGTTTTTGTAGGTTCTGGGTAATTAGATCAATTTTATGGAAAATAGAAAGTTGTGAGTGTTAATGTGCCATTTTTTATTTTTTATAAAATTGAGCTAGTGAGCCAGAACCTACGAAAACAATCTATTCATAAGGAATAAAATTATCTTCTGAATAACCTTGAAATCGTCAGCGACATCCTTAATTTTTTATGTATGAAATGAATGAATTTACTCATGGCACTTTTGTTGCCTATGTCAGCGGTCACTTTTGGAGCTTAAATTAACTAATTTAAGAAGATTGAACCCTGAATTGCTGATGTTCTCATGTATTACCACAAAAAATAAAGGGTGAATAGTTGAGGGAGTATGAATGAGAACAGCAGCATATTTTGTTAGTCGTTCATTTATAACTACAATGAGCTGATAAATCTTACAAAAAATGGCAAACGCAAATCAGAAGAGCGATGGTGCTTGACTGGCAAAGAATTCATTGGGGTGGAATCTATACATGTTCTCCCCTGAATTAATCCCTTGTACAACGCAATGTGACTTTTTTCATGAATCCAGCTGTGTTGACTGATAAATAGTTTAATTAAGTTCATGCCCTTGGCTGTTTGATAACACTAATATTTTACTTATGTTATTTGCAGTTTTAGTCCAGTGCTGTTTTGAAGTTTGTTCTTTATGGTTTAACAGATTTTTATCGCACTTGGGTTCTGTTGAGACATGGAACTGAAAGACTTTCCATATTTTTTATCTTATCACTATATGATTCACTGTTGAAGTTACTGTTTGGGTGATTGTATCGGTAATACTGATATCTTGGAGTATGTAGAGCTTCTAAGAGCACTGTGATAATTATGTCTTTGTGGTCCTTTTCCTTCAGTTTTTGGTCCAGTTCATCACATGTTGTGCAAAATAACACTTAAAGTTTCAGATGTATACTAGCTTAGTGAAGCGATATATGGTTGTACAATTTAAGCGGATTATACCCTTCAAATCACATTTCTTACGTAAGCAGGAAACTATTGAATGTTTTCATGGTCCGTTGTAAAATGATGTACAGTACTGAGTGTAGATATGTTTCTTTTATCGACATTTTTAACTGCACTACTGCTGCTTTATGCTATTCTTTTTGATAATATAACATGTCACTATGAACACTTTTCCCAGTTTTTCATATATTTATCTTCAGGACTTACACATTCCTGAACTACAGTTGATGCTCCAGAGAGTTTTTGTCGACCTATTTGCACACTAATACGATTTTCTTCTACTTTGTTACATTGCAGAGAACTGGTAATTCTATTTTCTGTATCAAGTTCACACACTTCTTACTCCTGATGGCTTACTTCATCAAAACATGTAGCTATGATACCAGCACTTTCTAAAGAAGACATTTCTTGTTGGGTTGTTTTGAAAATCAGCCTTATGCAAACACAATTTGTTTATTTTTGTATTTACCCAGACATGCTTCGACACCTGTGTGTTATCTTCTGCAGGTAAAATTTTTATTTCTGTAAAGTACAATATGAAATTTATAATAATTTAACTGTTATAGGCCTAAGAATTACAATATGTGCAATTTTCTTTGTTTTGTTTAGATGCTCATCTTAAATTTACATCACTAAATGAACTGCATTATTATACACCCGTTTTTGTGCTCTTTTTCGTCGTTTTTTGACAGTATGTCATTTTTAAACTAGCCATGAAGAAAATTAGTGCGTATTTATCAAGAACTGTTTGGTGGGTAAAGGTTATGTGCGATTCTGTACTTACGTTTTTATGTCCTGTTGCGTGAACGGTTGGTGTCTCGATCAGTGGCTATTCAGTGTACTGTTTCCACACAGTCTTTCACACAGTTTTTGCTCACTTACACTCAAACGTGATCTGAACAGACACTTCTGACTCCATTCCCAGTGAAAGGCGCTGTGTTATTGCCACTGCTCATCGTTTTTCTTGTGTTTGTTGTGGCGCTAATTTTGAATGTTTAGTCAGAACTGGTATGGCGTGGCTGCTGGGATATATATATATATATATATATATATATATATATATATATATATATATATATGTGTGTGTGTGTGTGTGTGTGTGTGTGTGTGTGTGTGTGTGTGTGTGTGTGAAATGAGAGAGAGAGAGAGAGAGAGAGAGAGAGCTGGAAAGAGTGGTGGGGAGGAAACCGTAAAAACAGAAAGGGTTTTTGAGTCTTATTTTTTATGTAGGGAGGTGCCATTGTACAGTAGATTGAGTGCTCCAAACAGTGTTTTGTTGCGCAATGATGTATTTTCATTCACGACTCCTTCCTTGTATTATTGCTTTTTGTATGTGGTAATTCTCCTCCATCGTGAGTTTTTGATAGAGGCTGTTGCTTTCTCTGAGGATCTGAAGATCAGCCTCCATGTTATTTGGGTGGTGGTTTTCTTGTATTAGATGGTTTGCAAAAGTGGAGTGTGTACTATCACTTCTTAGGGCTCTGAGGTGATCAGAGTACCTCATTTTGAAATTTCTGCATGTTTGGTCTATGTAGACCAACTGGCATGAACTACAGGTTAATTGATATATCCCGGCTTTGGAGAATTTGTCTGCTGAGGTGTTCTTAGTGATTACATTTTTCTGTACTATGTTATTTGTGCAGAATGATACTTGTAGCCCTTGTTTCTTCAATATGTTTCCCACCCTGTGGACGTTTTTGTAACTGTATGTCAGTATGTGCCATGTTGTACTGTTTGTATGGTGTTCCTGGTACCGTGTGTTTGTTTGGAGCTTGTATTCTTGGTTCTCTGTCATGGATGGTGATTTGTTCATGGTTTGTTCTCTTTTAATTTGTTTTTTAATTTTTTGTTCAGTTTGTTTATCATTTGTGTGTTGTACCCATTCTCTTTGGCTATTTGGTGTATTGTGTTAGTTCCTGTGTGTAGTTGACTTTGACCAGTGGAGTTCAGTTTACCCTGTGTTGCATGTGTCTGAAGCTTGAGAGTTTGTGTGCCTGGGGGTGGTTGACATTGATGTGAATAGTTGTACTTGTGGCTGTAGGTTTCCTGAAAATTCCAAGAGAGACATAATCATAATCATAAACCACCACATGAAAAAGGTGACAAACCATTAGTAGAAAATTGTGAGCTTCCAGCTTTCAATTGTAGCCAAGACTTTAATGAAAATTGGAATGGTAATGTTAATCAGAACACTGGGAGGAGTTGTGGTCTAAATAGCAATAGATTTATTCATTCTTAACATCACCAGACAAAGACAACAAAAAAATGGCTAAAGAAACAACACACAAACATCTTTATATTGGACAAACGCTTTCAATGATATGCAATCAATGGTGAACAAAGTGATCAGCTGGGGATCAACACCAACACTAACCAAAACTGATCACTTTACCTGACTTCATACATGTGAATCTGTGGTATGGCCTAAAATCTACTCTACTATCAAGCATCTATACTCTACTATTCCATAAAGAAAATTATGGTTCCAAAGAACTTGGTGCTGAGAGGCATATATTGGAGCCATACGCCATAGCAGCGAATACTTTACCCTTCTGCAGGTCAGGGAAGTACACCACAATGTGCTCAGTGACTCAAGTCATGTTGTTACTGGCGCACGCCCGAAGAAATGCAAGTACACGGTATTGCGTTCGGCTAATTTGGAACGCAAATACTTCCCTACGAGCCTCTGAAACCCCGATGGATTCCAGTGTGCAGGTGGACCCATTTGCTGGTCTGCCAAACCAATTTGACTCCATGCGATGACTATGCGTGACGGAATATGTCAAATGTTTAGACGGCCGACTCAAAACAAATAAGTACACCCACGCATCACTCATTGTGTGCATGATGTTAGAAGCAGTACCTCTGACAGATAAGATGGTGACTGGCACAGGCTCTAAGTGGCACACAG
Source organism: Schistocerca americana (assembly GCF_021461395.2). NCBI lineage: Eukaryota > Metazoa > Arthropoda > Insecta > Orthoptera > Acrididae > Schistocerca > Schistocerca americana. Next base: position 714,939,687 of record NC_060130.1, read on the forward strand.
CAAAGGACACAAGTCTCACCGTTTAGGTAAAGACCTGCAGTTCTTTACTAGTAAAGCACCAGTACAAGAGAAACTTTTTCTCTCAGCTTTCCTCGCTAGCCCGGTAGCCTAGCACATTTACATCTTAGATTACTCCCACCTTAGCACGAGCCAATCACGTGCTGGAGCGCCACATTCGAAGCTGAGAGACCGCTCCTTGCTCTGCGTACACAGATTTGACCAATCAGCAACTTTAAAAATTAATTGCGAGAAAATGAAAAAAGATTCAGCTTCGCGGCCTCTTTCCCACGCGTTTACGCCATGTCTTTGCTCAAGCATGGCCCCGATGGAACCACAGCCCTCAATAAAAAGATCGTTATCTCCCCTGTTGCGTCCATTTCGTACTGTCCGAAGAGTCTGGACGTCTGGGCACCACAGACACTTGCGTCTCGCGGGCCCCAAGGAATCGCTTCATGACGTCATCAGAAAGGCCGAAAGTGTCACAGCGCTGCCTGGTGACTAGACCTGTAAGCAGCTCTGTTGACGTATGTGGCGTCACATGTTGGCCACAGCTATTATACAGAGTTGCCTTCAACTGTTCCTTTGGAACGTCGTCAATCCAGATTTTTGAATGAAGCTTCTGTTAACAGAATTAAATGTAGAAACAACGTTCGAATCCGACTAATCTCGATTAAGGTAACATAATAATCCGCAGTGTAGTCAGAGTTACAGATTAGAGTCTTACGTGATTGATGGAAACCAACTGATTACAAGTTATTAGTTGAACGGCAGAGTGATTTATAGCATAACACATATTACGCATTCAGGACAATGTGTCTAAATGTTTTTAACGCATTAACTGCAGCTTACTAATGTAACTACCATTCGGACGTTTGCAGCACGAATTTGTTCAAAAAATGGTTCAAATGGCTCTGAGCACTATAGGACTTAACTGCCGAGGTCATCAGTCCCCTAAACCTAACTAACCTAAGGACATCACACATATCCATGCCCGAGGCAGGATTCGAACCTGCTACCGTAGCGGTCGCGCGCTTCCAGACTGTAGCGCCTAGAACCGCTCGGCCACTCCAGCCGGCCACGAATTTGTCTTTGAGGTTATACGAGCAGTAGCAAATGCGGAAAAACGGATCTAATATGGCAAAGGATACGTAATGGGTAATGGAACGCCCATCGCATTTTTCCAGTTTGTGTACGATATCTGTACATAATATGCATCGAAACACGTCGGATGCTTGTTCATTTCCTAATATATGTTTTTGGGGATGACCTAGTAGTTTTATTTTGTATTATGAAAAATGCGTTAAATATGGAGAAGTGCAGTTAAATATGCCGCAAACGAAATATTAGGCAAAGTCACATGTCTCTCTGTTACCACAACTGTTATTTCTCATTCGCTGTGTTCCACAACTGTCAACAAAATTATCGCTTTTCAACCTAATGTAGACCTCAGACTGTTACAAATAAACTTGTTACTCCAGCCAAGATTTCTAAGGAAAAGGGGGGAGGGGGCGAATCCAGTATAGTACTCTAGCCCAGGTATGTGCTCTTGCCCAATGTGTGTTACCGATAAAATTAAATTCTGATCGTTGTTGTTCTGTAAACAAACAGTTATACGCCAATCACATCTTCCTGTATGTACTTTCTCAAAATCCAGTTTCTTTTTATCTGATCTTTTGATAAAAAGAGCTGAATGAGCTAAGAAATACTGGGATCTCCAAATTGTAACACTGCTATAGATGCAAGTCAGTAATTATCAGTGTGTACCAGGTACAGTTGAATGTGGAACAAAACATTTTAAATAAATCAAGGGGTCTTAGGTTAGTTTCAACTATATTTTTGAATGTAGTAGGCAGTCACAATTTTCTTCCATGTTTTAATGTATATACATACTACACAAGCAACGAAATGGTGTGGAGGGTACCTTGTACCACTACAAATCATTTTGTTTCCCATTCCACTCGCAAATAGAGAGAGGGCGGAAAGGCTATCTATATGCCTCCATACAAGCCCTGATTTCTCATGCCTTCAAAATTTTCTCAATAGTGTTCTACAAAAAGAACATTGTCTTCCCTCCAGGGATTCTCACAAGAGTTTGCCAAGCATCTTCACAACACTCACACATAGTTTGAACCCACTGGTAAACTATCTAGCAACCTGCCTCTGAGCCACTTCAATGTGTTGGTTTAATCTGCCCTGCTGTGTATCTCAAACACTGGAGCAGTGGTCATGAATGGGTCACACAAGTGCTCTACATGGTGGTCTAAGCGATCTTCCCTCATTACCTATCTTGCAAAACATATCTGTCTTCACAGAGGAAGGAACTAAAGATCCTGAAAGCTAGAAATAATATTTTTATTCAAGTGCTGTTTTTTACTCATACTTCATACAAAGCATTTCGTAATTTTACAATGCATACTGTCGGCCTTACATATAACAATAACATTACAGTCCTGTTTAATATGAATCTTAGTGTTAACCAGCATGTGCATCCTTGAGTTGAAACATTATGCTTAATTATAATTAATTATAGAAGGAGAGACTAATGAAATAGTGTTTTCTTTGTATTTTTTTTAATATCTTAGGATTTCCAGTTTTCTGCCTGATGTCTAGCAGCAATCTGTTGCAGACTTTTGTATCAGAATGTAAAATTCCATTCTGAATTGTAAGCAGGAATGCATAGTCTACACAGACATTATTTTTGCTTCCAGTATTTTGCTAGTTCATTTCAGTGAACAGAGTAAAATTACCCCTATTATGAACAACAAATACTATTAGGGAGTAAATGTGTTGAAATGTAAGTGAACGACTCCCAAGAACCCTTCTGTAAGAGGCTGAGCTATTGATTTTAGACAATAATTTTACTCACATGAATAAAGAGTTCTGTTAACTCGCCACATCAAATTTGTATAAAATCACAAGATTTTCATAACAGCCACCATCGCCAGTAATGGTACCAGTATGTAATGGTATGATTTACTGTAGCAGCACATTAAAAGTGTTTCGATTGAATTGATTCAGCATTATTTCTCTTCCCCATGTCCTTGGCATTAATGCCGACAAGTTATGTTCCTGCATGGTAATTAGTTTCTGTGTTATAACATGTTAAATACATAAAGTTTAATTATAACCAAATGATAGTTTTCCTTGATGACAATGTCAGTTCCAGTGCACAATTGAATTTCAAAATCTGTCTTGTGGGGTTAAAATCCATTACTGCTGTTATCTTCTTTTGCTGAAGTTATGAATTATTTCATTTTTAATACAGTTTCACAGTATTTGTAGCTGCTCATGATCTCTATGCCTGTGCACAATAGATGTAGCACCTGCATATGGAACTATCTTTGAATTTGGGGAGCAGTATTTTACTTCATTTACCTAAAACAAGCAAAGAAGGTATCCCAGTACAGAGCCCTGGCTACCGTGTATTACATACCAGTAATGTTAGATCTGTATGTGTCACTCACCATTCTTAACAGTAAAAATTGATTCCTGTTAGATAAGATTGTACTAGACCATGAACAATTATCAGCCTATTTACCCAGACATTTTCTCAGAGTATTTACCATCTGTCTCTACAAGCATGTGATAGAGATTAACTAGAAAAATACCTATGGAGGACTGTCCATACACACAATTATGTGTTTCCTTTTCCATCTATAGTTCATCACAGAAAGTCCAATGACATATTCAACAGGTAAAGAACTTACAATATGGGGCAGTAATTCTTCCAATTTTTCGAAACTTTGAAACATCATCATAAGGCCTGAGCTTCCTACTGAAAGACAAGGAGAGATTCTTTGTTGATGGATGCATAAGAAGGTTTATAGCTGTCTCTTCAGATATGGTCTGATCAACTGCCATTATAGGGACTTTAAGCAAAAATGTGACTCAACAACAACAACAACAAAGTAAGTCACACTTGATCAAGGTCCATGACACTTTCCATTTTTGACCAGACATAACGTCTGAGAAAGGAAAGAAATAATAATGATAATAATTATAATTATAACAATGAGATTTCAATGCAGTTCCTGACAGCTGAACGTAAAACTTATTTGTTTTAGGAGATATTAAGTAATATCTAAGAATGCTGTTAGTTTTGTGTCTCCAAGGCATTATGCTGCTTCATTGATCATAGCAACAAACAAGTCTGAGATAACAGCACTGTGATTTTACCAAGGAAGAAATCGATGCACTGGGTGTGAAGTGCACAATTTGTTCTACCAGCAGGTATTCCAGAAGGTGGCCTCACACAGTTCTACACCATCATGAATATCGTTGTGGTAAATACATTAGTGATATATTCATCATTGACAGATAATTGAGTCACATTTTTGCTTAAAGTCCCTATAATGGCAGTTGATCAGACCATATCTGAAGAGACAGCTATAAACCTGCACTTTCCACAGGAGGTGGAACTACCGATTACCAGAATTCTGAAATGGGGATCTTGTAAACCTAGAGTTGATTTAGCAAAACAAGTAAGAGGTGGCATGTGTTCTACATCACAGATGGGTAAAAGAAAAGATTGGTGTATTAGTTATAGCACACAAATACACAGTGGCTAGCAAGTGTCTGTAATGACTGTTCAAAGCTATGTATATTTAATTCCCGGTTTAAGTAGTTTACATTACTTCATTGTTATGGTTCATACTGTTATCCATTAATATCTGAATGTCGACAACCAATTTGTTACTTTAAAATCTTCACCAAGTTCACTGTGGTCAATGTGAACCACCAACCCTGTGCTATCAAGTGTCACCTGCAGTGAACTGTGGAGAGGGAGGGGAAAAAATTGGAATTTATTGGGAAGTCCTAATTCAGCTTCCTTTTCAGGTACTTTAAGTTTGAAACATTAAAACTAATAAGAGTTTCATTCCTAGGCCCCTGATTTTGAAATTTGGACCACCTCACCACTGCTGGAACAAAAAGTACACCATACATATGACAGGTTCAATGTAAGTTTTCCTCTCCCAGAAATTCGCACCACAGACGTGTTGGATACACAGGAAACTGCACCAAATATGTGAATATAATTCCCCAGTTCATTCTCCAAGTATTTGAGCAAAACCAGTTCTGTCGTGCCCAAGTTTATCTCATCTATGCACTGCATTTTTCCTTAACTGTAGTATGCTTTCCACAAAATTTGTACGAAGAGTTCTCTGAATATTTTTTACCTACAGCCAATGAGTGCATAGCCTAGTGTGCCACTCGGATGGGTTTGCTTGTGTATCAATACAATTGTCATGTTTTATTCTGGAGGGTTTCATAAAATGTATTCCCACATCAGTTTTTAAGTATCTATTCTCAGTTGCAAAATATATTATGCACTTGTCAATGCTACTTCAGTGTTAACATTTTAGATCATGCTGGGGAATATGCCAATAACACGGTTTGAACATATCTCAGAAATTTTATTTTCTTCAACCACAGAGAACAAGGGACCCAGTTCTGTGTAATAAATGGTTGGCTGGCAGAAGGTGCTGGTGGCCACAGCAGATAGCTCTGCTGTTGCCGTTGGTGGTCTCGTGGTAACAACCAGTTATCAGCATTTTTACACCTTAATTGTATTGAGCAAAAATATTTGTATCTGACATTCCTTATCATTTCCACAAGACTTTTGGGTCTGCAGTATTTTTATTTCAGTATCTTACAAAATCAAATGATTAAACGATTGGAAATTCAGTTTTAGATGCATATTTCAATACAGGATACCTGACTGAGTAAAGGGCAATCCCTCAGATGATATTATAGATGCATATATTTCATGCTCCAGGTTATTAGGAGCCTGGTTAACACACTGACTGCCATCCTGCTGCCACTGGAAATGGCAGAACCACACACCTGACTTGGTGTGCCCAGCCTGACAGTGTAACATCTGTCATTAACCAAGTCAGTCAACATGTTAAATATACAAAATTAAGGCCAGCAATTACTATAATCTAAAAAAAAAGTAAAATTACAACTGAAAAGGCAATTTACAATTGTGTCTACCAGCTAAATTTCGCTTTGCGTTAGTGATTTCTTTTGCCACAACTGACTAGTAAACATGCGTACTCGAGGACTGGTGAATATTCATTCTTTACCTGTGAAAAATAAGCAAATCCATTAGAAGCAGCTACGCACATAGTCCAATTTATGTTGAAATTATTACCTGGCTATTTCAATTGAATTTGGGAACTATAGGTAACAAGATAAAAAAGAAAAGAAACAGACAAACACAGAATTAACTTCTTTATTAACAATGCTTGGATTTCCACATCGCCGTAGAGGTACCAATCTTGATGCATTACTCATTATTTTACATAGTGAGTTTCCCCAGTAGACCTACAAACCATGAAACACTCACAAATCAAGGGAAGATCAAGTTAGATCTTACAGTACATGTGATTGAAGCCAGTATGTACAGTCAACACTTCATAGTCAGGTTGTTTCAGTGCACTAGCAATGTTCAACTTCTCGTCAGTGGTTGATTTGGCAAATGTGCTCTTTGGACGGATGTTATGCTTATTAGGTATTCGTTGTACTTTCACCTTTTCATTGTTGGCACAATGTCGACCTTCCCTATTGCAGCAAGAGTTAACGGATAGTAGCAAACTGTCAATTTCTTTTTCCACAGTACCTACTGTTTCTGTATCCAATTGATCTACATGGCTCAACAGAACTTTCAATTTGGCTTTTAACTGTGTGCCATGAGAAGCAATTTCTTCATTATCATTTTATTTTCTCATCAAGGAAAAAATGGCAGAAACCTCTTTAATCGAAGTAGTTTCCATCTGTTTGCCTGTTTTAATGGAATGTAATCCATACATCACAGACACAGTGTGAATATGTTTGCATATTTTAAAGTTGATTAAATTGTCTGGGCAACAGCAAGAAAAACTGTGGACGCATATCTCACACGCAGAGCACAACAGTTTGCACTTCAGGTCGCAGTCCAGGTTTTGTAGGACAACAGTGTAAATGATACCACTTATTGACTGGGATTTCACCTGAAAATGTTTCTCATCATTACTGGCAGTAATCTGTCCCCTGTCAATTTTTTTTACTCTGTATGTCGTTGTTGAATCTGCTGCAGTCTATGGGAATGCCCCCCCCCCCCTTAAAGAGTTTCACAATTCTCTCAAAAAATTTATCTCTAATTAACTTCATAAGTATCAGCAGCAACTTGTCCCGTCTGTTATTAGTCTTTCCGTCCAGATAACAATACTTCAATACTCTATGCATGGCTTTGAGGTGCAGATTAGCGTCGATATTTAAACTGCGGCGATGACAGTAAGCCCAATGTTGAGGCCTCAATCCATAAGTATTTGAGAAATATATTCCAAAGTCTTTCGTGCTTTCATCTTCTTGAAGTTCCCTCTCAAACACTTCTAACAGCTCACCGACCTTTTCTACATCAGGTTCTTCCAGCAGCATGTGTAGGGCTTTGTAAACCTGGGTTTGTCTCTTTGGGCCACTACGCACTTTCCTTTAAGTTGTTTCTCCACCTACGGTCACATGCGACGTACGTAGCAAATTATTTTCTGCTAGGCCCATTACACGAGCCCATGCACATCAGAAAATTTGTGTATCATCTGACATGAAAAACAGCTGGTTTTATTAGACCTGCTTTCTCTTTGACACATGTAAAAATTGTGTCATTACAACATTGTTCTCTTTATTAGAAACACAGAAGGCAACTGGAACGCCGCTTCCAAATTCATCAATAGCTAATAGTGTTGTTACTAGTAACTTGTAGACATTTGTACAATGCGTTGAATCTACACACACAACTTTTGAACCAAACTTTTGAAGCATTTGACACTGTAGATCTGTCATTAACACAATCATCACATCTTTAAAAACATGCTCACACTTGTTGTCCATTAGCATGGAACTGGTGAGTATAAATTCCAGAGTCCCTCTTTATATTATGGAGATCCTTTTGAGATAAAAGGTGGAGTCTTTTTACCCCTTCGGAACTGATAGACTCTCTCACATCATCCAAAATTCTTTGGAAGGTCACGCTGTTGGCTATTTTACCTGTAACATTCCTACAATTAATAAAGCTAGAAACATCATTAACCACATACTACTAGCAATACCTATGTTTCACTGTTTAATTAATTCTACCAGGACAAATCTGTGGGGAGGGGTAATAAATGCCCTCAACAGTTAACACAACGCACAATTGTCATAACTTATAAAGCTTGCTATAATTCATAAAGGACCACAAAAACAGTCATTTCAATTCAAATATACAGGAATTTTATCTTTACATTGATGTAAACTGTATTTGTATTTTTACTTTACATTTGAAAGGAATACAGGTAGCACCAATATGTTTGGGTATATGTTATGTGCCACATGAAATTTGAGACCACACACTGGCAAAATAACACTATGTAGTAAGGCAAATATACTGAGAGTGTATCAGACTTTAGCAGCATATTTAATTTTGACCTCTGTTAGTGTTGCTGCTGTGAGTAACACTTTTTCAAGGTCTAGATCGCCACCTTCTCCTAGGAATCATCGCCGAGTTTGAATTCTGACAGTAAATTAAGGTCACTTGCGCTGTCTCTACCAACCTAAGAAAATTGTTGGAAAGAAAGGACACTTGTACTAACCTCAGCCACCCAACCTCCACTTCCTCCTAGGAACCAGCGCCGTTTGAATTCTGCCAGTAAAGAAAAGTCACTTGCGCTTCCGCCACCAACCTAAGAAAATTGTAGAAAACGAAGCTCATCAACACTAACCTAAGCCTCCAGAACGTGTCCCCTTCCTACGGGTTTCTGGTAAAAGGACTCAGCCTGCACTAGGCCCATGGATGGAGGAACGAAAGTACTTTACTCCAAAATAGCCAAATAACTCCTAATTTTCCGAAATAATGTCAGCGCTGACCTACAAACTGCTCCTAAATAATACAGCACGATGATGTGTAGACACACTAAGTACTCGTAAACTATTCAAATAGCGCATATGATGTCCTACAGACCCGCTCCCGAAATAATGCAATCAACACGCACAAGCACAGTCTACAGCCCCCCTGTCCCTTAAGTACACAGGAGGTAGCGATAAGTGACATATACCTTGTTGTGACTTGGCGAGACAGCCAAGCCACTATGAGGTAGCCGAAAGGCACGCATTTAAGCTCATGCAGGCTGGCGTGAGGTCTGGAACAGTTAAAGGAGTTGAGACTAGTAAAAAAAGTACGTAGCTTCTGGAATACTTAACTTTAATCCATAATTGGTGAACATCGGTCTGACGGTACATGCATCACAAGATAAATAAAAAATGATAATGGCGCCTTGCTAGGTCGAAGCAAATGATGTAGCTGAAGGCTATGCTAACTATCGTCTCGGCAAATGAGTGCGTAATTTGTCAGTGAACCATCGCTAGCAAAGTCGGCTGTACAACTGAGGTGAGTGCTAGGAAGTCTCTCTAGACCTGCCGTGTGGCGGCGATCGGTCTGCAATCACTGATAGTGGCGACACGCGGGTCCGACGTATACTAACGGATCGCGGCCGATTTAAAGGCTACCACCTAGCAAGTGTGGTGTCTGGCGGTGACACCACATACCCCAGATGTCAAACCGCGCACAGCCCCTGCTCAGCTTCCACAAGCATGAGTTGGCGGCACCTCCCATTCATACGTAACACCTGAGAAATTCATATCCAAATACGTGTTTGCCTACACACATATGGCGCAACAGCGAGCTGCAGCCGAACGAAGGCCTAAGTTGTATGTAGGCGCCAATAATGACCAGGCATTTATTTACGCAACGTGCACTCCAAGCAGAGCCACGCGTGTTCGGCCTTCCTCGCTACCCTCACTCTAACTGCGGTCCGGCGAAGATGCTTGAGAATTCCATCTCACAGTAGCAGATCCTGCTTTCCCCCCTTACCGATTCTAATAGACCATAAGTGACGATTGACTGACGCTTTACTGCGCGCACCACAACCCTCATGAAGTGAGGCAGCCACAGCTCGGGCCCCACTCGTTCCGTCGCACCCGCCAGCTGCCACCATCGAACACCATTGAAGGTGGCATTCCAAGCAGCGCTCACACCAGTCTCATATTTGAGGCATCTCCAGGTGCCGCTTGTCTCTGTTGTTGAAGGCAGGGCGTGTTGCCACACACACACGTTCAACCATACTTAACTACCCAGCATAGCTCTCGCCTCGCCGCAAAACGTCTACGTGACGACTCGCCGTCTAAAACGTTCTCAACATTATTCTTACGCCACATCTCTTTCCAAAAAATAAGAGCCAAGTCGACCTCTGGGGAACTGTAAAGTGTCCCAGAAATAGTTAACACTTGCTTTCTTCATGGCTCAGCTTGTATGCATGGAAATTCTTCCCATATCGCCTAATCCAGTCTTCCTCCCAGACATAACGTGATAGCCTTCCTGCTCGCAACAAAGACAAATGTTCTCACCGCTCCTATAACCCACCACAATCAATCAAGCATTCTCATTAACTCTTATCGAATTTACCAGTCTAATTACTAACGCCGTCGCTATCTAACCACCATCCATCTTTTTCTTTCTGGGGTTCTCTCTTGTTATTTTGCACATATTGCTAATTTGATTTCTATATCGAATGAAGTTATTTGAGCTTCTATAACTGTTAAATTTTGTCTGCTGGGGGTGGGGGGTGGGGGGGGGGGTAGAGAATAACGATGATAGGATGTTGGGCTTATAGATTTGAATGGCTGTGGATCTGTAGTACGTGTATGTAGTTTGGGGACGCACGACAATGCGCGCATTTCTGCCGAATGGTCAAAACACGGTCCTGTCGCAGTAACTCAGTTCGCTCTGTTTCTAGACGGGCTGCAGAAGGTGGTGGATATGGCTTTGTCCGAATTCTTCTCAGTCCCGACTTAAAATGGTATGATCACATGCGCAAAGCTGTATAAATGGGAGCAGTTGCAAGATGTGTAGGGGCTGACTAAGACCATGTTGGATTTTTAGTGTAGCAGACAGGTTCGAGAAAGGTGACTCGCTTCGAGATATGATTCACTTGTAGCTGTGATCCTTCTCAATGAGTCATCGTCTTTAACTCAGTGGATATATAACGGAACATCGGACATGGTATCGAGACAGAATACGTTACACATACTGGATAAATATCTAGCGGCGTGAAGGACTTGCAAATACCGGTCACATACTGCATTCCTTAGCCGAATGACTTTCAGAATTCATCGGGAGGGTGTGTAATATGTCCGCATTTGAGGATTACGTTTATAACGTATATCTGTTTGTGTAAAGGAAATGTCTATGTACTGTTGTAGGGGTGTGTGGATATGACTTCGGGTACTGTGATAGCGAAGGGAAGAGTATGTCTAGTGCTACGGAAGGTACAGGTATTTCCAGAGCCACAGTGTTCAACACTTCGCTCATTGCCGAAAACCGTTCAGTTGAGACCTAGATCGTAAGATTTAATTGTAAGTATAATGACAGAAAAAATATGTGAGGCGTTTTCTAGAATGTGTTCGTGTATGCAAAGTCTGTGGTGGTATTGATTCGCGTTCCCACGTTAATGGTAGCGGTCTTCCGAATGCAGAGACCTGTTGGAGTGTAGGAATGTATTATAGTTAACTTTACCACTTTCTACACGACCGAAAAGCGAACTAAGTATGTGCTGGGCTGCTTTCGTGACCAAGTGTAACTTTGAGAAGACGGCGCGTTTGCGGTGGAGCGTTATTCCCTCCCATGTAAATTGTTCGGTCGACTGCTTCTGCACATTTGATGCCTTTATTTAGTTGAGGGAATATGGATTGTGTTGTGTTGGACACATGTTTGCTTGTTCTCTAGATGTGGGGACGACCATAGTTGGTTTGTAGCGAATATTGATCATCTCGGATCTGTTAGATGACCGACTTCGGTATTCGAGAGTGCAAATATCAGTTTACTCTACTTGTTTCTAGTTAGGCTATGGTTTACAGCATGGTGCACATCGCTAAAGTTTGGTGTTTGTGGAGAAATAATTTACAGTGTATCTGTTGTGCATTATGTTGCATTAGCCATCGGGAGGCTAGTGCAGTGTTCTTGATATTGAGAAGTACAGCGAAACTTGACGGTACTCGGTGATATATATACCCTGGTTGGAGATCGGTTTGACGGCCCAATATTCTTGCGAGTATCGTTTGTATTTGATGACCTGTACACAACTTAGCGATGTTTAGTTGTCTGTGAAAAATGGTGATCAGTGTAAAATAGTTTATCACCATTGAGTGTAGCGTCTGTAGACACAAAGAACAGGTTGGTGGTGTATAGATTGAGGGAATTGTCCGTGCAAATTAGCAATCTATGTAAAATAACGAGAGAGAGCCCCAGAAAGAAAAAAGGTGGATGGTGCTTAGATAGCGACGGCGTTAGTAAGTCGACTGGTAAATTCGATAAGAGATAATGAGAATGCTCGATTGATTATGGTTGGATATAGGAGCGGTGAGAACATTTGTCTATGTTGTGGTTCAAATGGCTCTGAGCACTATGGGACTTAACATCAATGGTCATCAGTCCCCTAGAACTTAGAACTACTTAAACCTAACTAACCTAAGGACATCACACAACACCCAGTCATCACGAGGCAGAGAAAATCCCTGACCCCGCCGGGAATCTAACCCGGGCGTGGGAAGCGAGAACGCTACCACACGACCACGAGCTGCGGATGTCTATGTTGTGAGCAGGAACGCTATCACGTTATATCCGGGAGGAAGACTGGATCAGGCGATATTTTGGTAAACAGGTTCTGTTATGGGAAGAATTTCCGTGAATACAAGCTGAGCCCTGAAGAAAGCAAGTGTTAACTATTTCTGGGACACTATACAGTTCCCAAGAGGTCGACTTGGCTCTTATTTTTTGCAAAGAGATGTGACGTAAGAATAATGTGGAGAACGTTTTAGATGGCGAGTCATCATGCAGATGTTTCGTGGTGAGGCGAGAGCCGTGCTGGGTAGTTAAGTATGGTTAAACATGTGTGTGTGTCAACACGCCCTGCCTTCAACAACAGAGACAAGCGGCACCTGGAGATGTCTCAAATATGAGACTGGTGTAAGCGCTGCTTGGAAGAATTCCACCTTCAATGGTGTTCGGTGGTTGTGGCTGGTGGGTGCGACGGAGGGTGTAGGGCCCGAGCTGTGGCTGCCTCACTTCACAGGGGTTGTGACGTGTGCAGTGAAGCGTCAGTCAATCGTCACTTATGGTCCGTTAGAATCGATAAGGGGGGAAAGCAGGTTCTGCTATTGTGGAATGGAATTCTGAAGGATCTTTGCCGGACCGCAGTTAGAGTGAGGGTAGCGAGGAAGGCCGAACACGCGTGGCTCTGCTTGGAGTGCACGTTGCGTAAATAAATACCTGGTCATTAATGGCGCCTACATACAACTTAGACCTGCGTTCGGCTGCAGCTCGCTGTTGCGCTCCCGCTCGATCACATCAGCATATGTGTAGGCAAACACATATTTGGATAGGAATTTCTCAGGTGTTACGTATGAATGGGAGGTGCCGCCAACTCATGCTTGTGGAAGCCGAGCAGGGGCTGTGCGCGGTTTCACATCTGAGGTATACGTCACTTATCACTACCTCCTATGTTCTCAATGGACAGGGGGGCTGTGGACTGTGCTTGTGTGTGTTGATTGCATTATTTCGGGAGCGGGTCTGTAGGCCTTCATATGCGCTATTTGAATAGTTTACGAGTACTTAGTATGTCTACACATCATTCTGCTGTATTATCTAGGAGCAGTTTGCAGGTCTGCAGTGAAATTATTTCGGAAAATTAGGAGTTGTTTGGCTATTTGGACGTACATGTTTTGCACTATTTACGAGCATTTCACATGTATGTTTGGCTGTGTGATGCGTTATTTTTAACTGTTTACAATTAGCAAGTGTGTGTATGTGTGTGTGTGTGTGTGTGTGTGTGTGTGTGTGTGTGTGTGTGTGTGTGTGTAGAACATTATAAATGAGTTATGTAGGAGTGGTTTGCAGGACTGTATGGTGTGGTACGTGTCAGTGCGTGTGTTCTGTGATACATATACTCCATCCCTAAATAAAGTACATTTGTTCCTCCATCCATGGGCCTAATGTAGGCTGAGTAATTTTACCAGAAACCCGTAGGAAGGGGACACGTTCTGGAGGCTTAGGTTAGTGTTGATGAGCTTCGTTTGCTACAATTTTCTTAGGTTGGTGGCGGAAGCACAAGTGACCTTTCTTTACTGGCAGAATTCAAACTTGACCCTGGGTCCTAAGAGGAAGTGGCGGTCGGGTGGCTGAGATTAGTACAAGTGTCCTTTCTTTCCAACAATTTTCTTAGGTTGGTAGAGAAAGCGCAAGTGACCTTAATTTACTGACAGAATTCAAACTCGGCGCTGGTTCCTAGAAAAAGGTGGCGGTCTGGACCTTGAAAGTAGTTGAAATTAGATAGTTGAATGGCTTTTCATACTAATATGAAATTGTAAATTGAATTACTTAATATGATTAAAATTGAAATGCAATTAAGTACTTAGGCAATTGATAGTTTAGATTGTGGGTGTTAGCATATTTATAGTAGACTATGTCCAGCGTGTGTATGGATGTGGCGATTGAGGGTGTGTGACGTAAGCAGTCGGACGCCTGCGGGCAACACCTTCTGATACACAGGCCTCACGGCGGAACTATGACGTCATCAGCGCTAGGCTAACATCTTCTACCGCTGCAAGACAGCCTGTGCGCTAGAGCCGATGAACGTGTATTTCTTTCGTGAAACCATAACCAATTCACTGATCGTTAAATTTGTCCTTTACAGGGAAACTGTGCCGCCCTTGTATGATATCGCGCGCAATGTGGCACACTGATCACAACACAGTCTGACCCCCTTCTGTTGTGTGCAAAATCTGACTTACTTGTTAAGAAAAACGTCGCTACAGAAACCTAGATCCATTAGTCAGTAAATGACACTAACGGAGATAATTCGTAACAGTTAACAGACAGGCTGACGAAATTATTGTAGTATTCATAAGTTTATTACTGGGGCAAAAATGTAATTCACTGCGGCATGAATGGCTCATCAATGATCGCATAGATATTGGAGATATTGTCACAGTGAGAAGTTTAATTACAAACGCTCATTTAACCAATGCAAAAGCGTGAAATAAGACTCATTTGTGGTGTACATTCAAGAACGTAATGTATAAACCTACTCAAAGAACTGGTTATTTTAACCACTGCTTCTCAGTATATTTATTCCTTAATGCAATTTGTTGCAAACAATATGTCTCTACTTCCAACCAATAGCTCAATACATAGTACCAATACTAGGAACAAGAACAAATTACATAAAGACCTAAAATCACTTACCTTGGTACAATATTCAATAAATTACCAGCAACCATTAAAAACTTGATTTAAGATAAAGCACAGGTTGAAAAGCTTCTTGGTAGGTAACTCCTTTTGTACTCTATAGATGAATTTTTTAACAGGGACTGTTAGAACAGCTGAAGTAAAAATGTCTGTTAGATTTAAGCTCTGACAGCACTTGGCCACAACAGTCAAGATTAGGTAATTTGTGTATGAGATATTTAGTAAAAGTGTATGATTATGTTTCGTTCTGACTGTGTACATTCTGTAGAAAATGATTCAAATGGCTCTGAGCACTAGGGGACTTAACTTATGAGGTTATCAGTCCCCCTAGAACTTAGAACGACTTAAACCTAACTAACCTAAGGACATCACACACATCCATGCCCGAGGCAGTATTCGAACCTGCGGCTGTAGCATTCTGTAGATATTAGCAGTTTCAGTTTACTGTAAAGTATCTGGATATCTTGACAATCTACTGGCAAAATGATCAGGGAAGTGAGTATTATATTAAAGTGTCCTATGTTTTTATGTTATATCTTCTGACATGTCCCACACCCATGAAACTCATATCATCTTTGAGTCTACAGTACAAAAACTGAATCTACTCTAACCTTTAACCCACAAAGCAAAATCAGGGATTTTGTAAGTTTGACACCTTTGTCTGTCTCTCTCATCAAAACTCTCAAATATTTAACAGAATATTCTCGATAATGATATGACGTCATTGTAAATAGAATATAGGCCTAATTTTATGCACATTCATTTTAAGCAATGCAGCTACACACGTCAAGTAGAGAAAAGTAGGAATTAGGAGAGAATGACAAATGTAAATGTTTGTTAACCTGTCACAAAATTTATTCTAAACTACTTTACAGTTGACAGTTTTCTCTTTTTCATTTTACTGCCAATATGGCTGTCATTAATTTTTAACATAATTATTGAGAAATACATTACATGCTACTTTTACTACAGACTGAAGAATTTTGTCGTCAGTGTGATCTACCTGACTACAAGAAAACTCCCTTAGGAGAAAGTCTTCCCTTTTAATTACATCAACAGCTAATCTTATAACTAGATTTCTCTGGGATGTACATCTCATGAAGGAGATCTCATGTTCTCCAGACACCAAGTTTTTAACAATCAAATAAGTGAAAATAACAGCATTAATGACCTCATTATTAGGGCAATACAATCCACCTCCATCTACGTTTCTTAGAAGTCCATAGCTTTCATCACATTCTATTACTGATAATGTTTTATCAAGCACTAAGTATGTTTTACATGTTTCACACCTCAGCTTCTTAAGAACAGTTCTGGCACAGTATCCTGACAAGTATGTGAAAACAGGCAAGTATTCCTGAACAGACTGAACTTGTTCTTCACTGAAATCCATTATGCTCTGAAAGTTTGATGGTGGTGGTAAGGTAATATCATCTACACAATCACTTTCAAAAGAATCTAAATCTATGCCAACTTCACCAAGAGCAGAGGATGAAATTTTCAAGGAAAGCAGAGTCTGAATTCTTAGCTTGGATTCAATTTCAAATACCTGTCTCAAAGATACCAAATACTGAGATCCTGCCATTGTTCAATATTTTCCAAATCTTGCTTCTAGAGCATCTGTCTGAACCTTACCTGGCAAAAGATATTTAAAATTCAGCTCCTCAGTGCAATACTTGGTCAGTTCTAGAAGGGCATGAGTGGTATGTGATATGGCCAAATGTGTATCACTGGATAATCCAAATGCACTATCAGAAATATGTTTCCATTTATCCAGCCATGATAGAAATCTTTCTAAATTACTTGTGTCCGAGTGTGGTTTCAGCATTGCATCCTTGAAACGGATATCTTTACCAGGTGAGCTAACATTAACAATGTTCCACCACGTACAAATTAATTTAATGAATTTAGCAGTGCTCTCAAAACTTTCAATATGATGATGTTCCCCCAAGGCTAGCAAACCTTGGACAGTCATCTCATTGAAAACAATAAGTACAAGTTTGACATTTTGTTGCTCCAGGTTACTTGAAAAAAGAGACTTTAAATTAAGCTTATTGGCAAATTTTACTATCTGTGTACACTCTATGTCATGAAGTTTTTTAACTGAAGAGAATCTGGCCATATACAGCTGTGTATTTTCTGAATCTGTTTCAAACTGGGGGTACATAATTGTCTGATCAGGACCTTTTTTATTAATCCAATTGTTTCTGACACAATTTAAAATGTGAACAGAATCTAACACACAAAAAAGAGGATCAGTGTCTTCACAGGGGTGTTTGTACACAATTGACAGTTGAGGAGGGGGAGCAAAGAATGACATTGCCCTTCTGTTAACTGAATTGTTGTCACTAACAACACAGACTACCTTAAAACCTATTGCAATCAGTCCAGAAATTGTTTTCTTTATTACAGTGAAAAGTCCTTCACCATTTATATTTTGTACTGGAAGAATGTGGACTACATCTTTATATGAAGACAACAAACTCTGTATCATAAAAACCTGAGCACTAGTTGCCACATTTTTAGAATTGAATGCAGCACCCAAAATGTTACCTCCTGTGAAGTCTAAATAAGGTTTCAAGTGTATTTCATCTAACATTAGTGAAACAACATGATCTGTTTCACAAAGAAACTGGAATTTCTGTTTTATATACATCAGAAAATTGCCACCTAGCTGCTCAGCTGCTGGGTTTGTTTGAAAATGTGAACAGATTTTATGCAGGGTATTAGGATGAGGTAGCACAAGATACTGTGTACTTCTTATAAACTTATAAGCATGTGGTGATATTGAAAATAGAATACTACAAAATATAATACAGTCTGTTGAATATCTGTAATGGCTCTTGTGGACTCCCATCAGATTCAATTGCTCAAATCAAAAATTTATTTTGTTACTTTCACTCTCATCAAAATGTTTTGCCATATCTTTCAAATAATCAGTAATGAATAGCAAGTGGTCTTTTCCAGTGCTACCATTGTTTTTCCTAGTAAAGTTCTCCAAGTTATCAATAGTGTTAATTAAGTCATTTAAATGGTTTATAGTTAAAGGGAACTTTCTTGTACCAAGTTTTGAGATTACACTTTTACCCTCATATAAAGACATGCTCAGGTCAGTAGTCACCACAACAGAACACAAAAGTGTAGGAATACCTTTGACGTCTATTAGAGCAAAAGTTATGGAACTTTCTGACTTTATCAGATGCCAGTCATTAGGCAGCTTGATACCCACTAAACACTTAACAAAACCATTAAAGTCCAAAAAATGTCTTTCATGTTCATACTGAGCATGAGTTGCTACACTCGCTGCAATAGCTATTTCTATGTCTCTATTTTCTAGACGCTTTCGTCTCTCATCTCCACTTTCCCTCGAACAAGAAGCTGACGAAAGATACTTCGGACAGTTAGGCAGAATGGATGGTATGGCTCCAGTTTTAAGGCGAGGTTTTGGAAGTGGCACCGAATATTTCTTCCCTGTGGAACTGTCGAAATATTCACTGTGTTTCAGAATGAGGTCTTCAGTGAAGTGGAGCTCGCAGACCTTGAAATAATGAGAAAATCTTTTATCAGCTACATGTAATAATCCCGAGGGGTACTAATGCTAACACATGGGATTAGTGTCAGTTATCTTCAGATCAAATCGATTATTGTTCACTCGGTATTTCAGGTTAAAAGGCTAAAGCTATTCTTGCATAAGCAAATCACAGTTTTCCAGTGACACAGTAATGTATGTAATGCAGTTTGTCTTCTAGAGAAGGGCATCAAGTCAATCGAATTTAGCTGTTAATGAACATCTAAAGAGCGTGCTACTTAAATATGTGATTAGTTGCTCCCGCTCTCTAAATTAAAGAACACACACCCTGAGACAATCTAACTGAATTGTAAAGAACCTGAGCTTACCTTCGAATTCTGTGTAACCTGGAAATTTTCACGATGTATTGCAGATATCCATTTCTGCTGTAGTTCAGTGCTTTTCGGAAAAGAAAACACCGCTACTCGTGGCCCATTTTCGTAATTTCCTCTGCAACGTGGAACACAACACTTATACACCATTTCGAACGATTAAATCAAATCTCAGAGTTAAAGGGAGATGTAATTTCGACGAATCAACCACTATGCTTTGAAAGTAAACAGAACACAAGTTTTGTTTCCCGGGTAGGTTAGCCAACATAAACACAGAATTTCGAATTGCTTATAAAGGTAAATCCAAACAAATTAAGCACAGCATCTCACGGTGCAGATTTCTTATCGCATATTGCTTTGTAAACGGTGCTACTTTTTCTTGCAGTGCATCATATACTCATTTTCAATTAAACGAACAATGTATTCTGCCGGTGCCTTTTGTTGCATGGTTGGTATGGCTATTAGATCCAGTTTTGGCCACCAGCAGCGCTAGTTGTTGCAAAATCTGTCTTTCCACCACTGGCCTAGTGAAAGTGACGTCACATGGCCTACTCGTCTTGGCTGGGAGGCCTGTATGTTAGAAGGTGTTGCTGCGGGGTGGCGCGCATCTCGTGTCAGGTTATAGCGTGTGCGAGAGAGAGAGAGAGAGAGAGAGAGAGCAGACGTTCTTGAGTTAGTTAACTTAGCGAGAGCGTTCTGTGTCGAGCATGCCATGTGGTGGACCTGTGGTTGTGTAACGTCAGGGCAGATGCCACTCTTCAGCAGACAACTTTGGCGCCAAGCATGATCTTTGTCTGCCACGAAACAGCTTGGTGGATCGCTAACCGAATGTGTGATTTTGGGAAAGATTCCACTCTCGGGCGAACAATTTTGGTGCGAAACGTGTGGGAGGGACAAATACACATGGTGACCGGACAACCTACCATTGTGACGTCAGAATCGGCAGGTTCGAATGAGCAATACATGTTTACGCTGCTGGCCTCACATGGCCCAAACAGCCCCTGGACCATTAGCGTGTGTGCAGGCTACTGCTGACCAGTGGTGCTAGGGATAGCCTCCTCTGCTGGTGAGGATTTGAACTAAGTCAGTTGGAGTCTGAACCTAGTGGTGAGCGCACTGGGTGTCACCCTCTCGAAGATGTGTACTAAGTCTGTTGGAGAACGATTGATGATGGTACTGCTTGAAATAAAGACTTCAGTCCTTTTTGCTTGCAAAATCAGAGGATGTGAATTACATTAGTACCAGTGCAGTTTATTACTTGACACGATTTTGATAAGTTAGCAGTGAAAAAACATAAGTGACAGTCAAAGTTCGTAGGATGTGGACTATTTCGTATGTGTGATCGATTATGGTGTTGGAATTTGAACTTGTGACAGATTTTTGCTATGGATGTAACGCAAATGGCTTTCTTCCCGCCAAAATCGGAGATCTTGAATAAATAAGAAATGATAATAAATGATAGTAATAATAATAAGTAGAAGTACAGTTTTCG
This sequence comes from Schistocerca americana, assembly GCF_021461395.2. Classification (NCBI taxonomy): domain Eukaryota; kingdom Metazoa; phylum Arthropoda; class Insecta; order Orthoptera; family Acrididae; genus Schistocerca; species Schistocerca americana. The sequence continues at coordinate 714,960,395 of NC_060130.1, forward strand.
AGACATTATCGTGTTGGAATTTGAATTTGGCGCAATTTTCTAGTGGAGGTAGGCCAATAATAATAAATAATAATAATAAATGATAATAAATAATAATAAATGATAATAAATGATAATGAATGATAATAAATGATAATGAATAATAATAAAGACAAGTACGGTTTTGTATCCATTATCCTGTTGGAATTTGAATTTAGTGCCACTTTTTCTGAAGGGTCAGGTTAGTGGACATAGCACAACTGACCTATTTTCCCGCCAAAATTCAAACTTCCCGCCATTTTTCTGAGGGTTAGGTTAGTGGAGGTATCCCAATTGGCCTATTTTCCCGCCAAAATCCGCCATATTGGGTGATTTCATGCGCTATTGCCAAGTCTAAATGCCGCCATCTTGGATGACGCTATCGCTGCCATCTTGAATAAATGCAGAGTGGTGCAGAACATACTCTGTCCTACTACTCATGTTTACTGGATATGGCTGTATGCAGGGTGTGTCACGTAAGCTATAACCCCACCCCCTTGATTTCCTGAAAGATTCCAGATATCGGAACACGGTTTTCCACAACTGACAGCATGCTGAAGGTCAAGTAATGTTTTGTGTGGATAATGCTCTGAGCTCTGGTATCAACCGAGATATTGAAACAAGTGTTTTTTTTTTTTTTAACGGAACCGTGTAGTTTTCATAACTGTATTTAATAGCTGCTGGAAAGACAATTACAGAGATAGCGTTTGTTGGTAGTGACATTGAAGCCTGTCGCAAACGAGTACGAGAAACGCACTAAAATTCGAAATCAATGCGACCAAAGTCCGCTATCGTAGTGTAAACACGGCCAGACAGAGATCTCATGCCAGGCTCCATAGTTATATGCAGCACGGCAGTAAAGTACCAGTAAGCAGACTTGTTAAAAGATTAGGATCAACTGTTTTGGCCAAAGACGAGACCACATTTACTATTCGACATAGATAATGGGCCGGCTATGATTTTTATTTTTGTATTTGGCCTATGCTAGCTTCTGGCGCATCAGATAAGGCTTGGGAAAGCTATTTCAAATGTGTGTAGGTTGCCGAATTCTTAAGGGAACAATTACATTTTCGTCCGGCAGTTTCCTACTACCATTGCGACACCATTTGCTTGACATTCGCCGCATGAAACTAATATGTCTAACTTTTCCTCACAGGTGTACACATCTGCATGCAAGAACCTCTGAAGCAGAAATGGCCTGCCGGTAGACAACACAGTTCATGCTAGTTCTGCAGTGACAACAAGCAAACAGTTGAAACGTTCTATACAACGCTGTAGCCTAGCACGAGCTTGTTTACAACGCAATAGTAATTTCGGCCGATTTGCTTTTCAGTTTTAAAATATTTCTCTGTTTCTTTTGCGGAAAGTTTCAATCTCAGAACTAAAAAGCATCATATCACTGGTCTCGTCTTTTCAAGCACTTTCGGATGTCGCAAAAATATACACTCCTGGAAATTGAAATAAGAACACCGTGAATTCATTGTCCCAGGAAGGGGAAACTTTATTGACACATTCCTGGGGTCAGATACATCACATGATCACACTGACAGAACCACAAGCACATAGACACAGGCAACAGAGCATGCACAATGTCGGCACTAGTACAGTGTATATCCACCTTTCGCAGCAATGCAGGCTTCTATTCTCCCATGGAGACGATCGTAGAGATGCTGGATGTAGTCCTGTGGAACGGCTTGCCATGCCATTTCCACCTGGCGCCTCAGTTGGACCAGCGTTCGTGCTGGACGTGCAGACCGCGTGAGACGACGCTTCATCCAGTCCCAAACATGCTCAATGGGGGACAGATCCGGAGATCTTGCTGGCCAGGGTAGTTGACTTACACCTTCTAGAGCACGTTGGGTGGCACGGGATACATGCGGACGTGCATTGTCCTGTTGGAACAGCAAGTTCCCTTGCCGGTCTAGGAATGGTAGAACGATGGGTTCGATGACGGTTTGGATGTACCGTGCACTATTCAGTGTCCCCTCGACGATCACCAGTGGTGTACGGCCAGTGTAGGAGATCGCTCCCCACACCATGATGCTGGGTGTTGGCCCTGTGTGCCTCGGTCGTATGCAGTCCTGATTGTGGCGCTCACCTGCACGGCGCCAAACACGCATACGACCATCATTGGCACCAAGGCAGAAGCGACTCTCATCGCTGAAGACGACACGTCTCCATTCGTCCCTCCATTCACGCCTGTCGCGACACCACTGGAGACGGGCTGCACGATGTTGGGGCGTGAGCGGAAGACGGCCTAACGGTGTGCGGGACCGTAGCCCAGCTTCATGGAGACGGTTGCGAATGGTCCTCGCCGATACCCCAGGAGCAACAGTGTCCCTAATTTGCTGGGAAGTGGCGGTGCGGTCCCCTACGGCACTGCGTAGGATCCTACGGTCTTGGCGTGCATCCGTGCGTCGCTGCGGTCCGGTCCCAGGTCGACGGGCACGTGCACCTTCCGCCGACCACTGGCGACAACATCGATGTACTGTGGAGACCTCACGCCCCACGTGTTGAGCAATTCGGCGGTACGTCCACCCGGCCTCCCGCATGCCCACTATACGCCCTCGCTCAAAGTCCGTCAACTGCACATGCGGTTCACGTCCACGCTGTCGCGGCATGCTACCAGTGTTAAAGACTGCGATGGAGCTCCGTATGCCACGGCAAACTGGCTGACACTGACGGCGGCGGTGCACAAATGCTGCGCAGCTAGCGCCATTCGACGGCCAACACCGCGGTTCCTGGTATGTCCGCTGTGCCGTGCGTGTGATCATTGCTTGTACAGCCCTCTCGCAGTGTCCGGAGCAAGTATGGTGGGTCTGACACACCGGTGTCAATGAGTTCTTTTTTCCATTTCCAGGAGTGTATAACATCCTATTTTTAAAAAATCATACTTTCCTCGGTGCCTCGATCGGCGCAGGAGTTAAGATTCTTTATTACACACAAAAGTACGTACGCCTTAACAAGTATCATTTGCCGAAAACCTCGTTGCGCTTTCTGGAACCGTACACGCAATGAAGGGGGTGTTACGTCTTACGTGGTTCACCCGGTATACATACGCACAGTGTATCCCTCCAATGAGTCGTCAGGTGAACTTTCCCCTATGTTTTGGTAGATGTTCCCAACGTCAGTTTTGCAATGTGTAGCTGGAGTCGTCCCAAACAAATACTGGTCACCACGCCTTTCATGCAACGCCCAGTGTAGTGAAGCGCGATATTCGTTTGATCGATATGTATAAACAGGGATAGTAAAACACGAACAGCCAGTACTCCAGCAGCCGGCCGGGGTGGCCGAGCGGTTCATGGCGCTACAGTCTGGAACCGCGCGACTGCTACGGTCGCAGGTTCGAATCCTGCTTCGGGCATGGATGTGTGTGATGTCCTTAGGTTAGTTAGGTTTAAGTAGTTCTAAGTTCTAGGGGACTGATGACCTCAGAAGTTAAGTCCCATAGTGCTCAGAGCCATTTGAACAATTTTGAAGTACTCCAGCAGCGACATCTGAACACTTCTTAAATAAGGAGATAATTCAGAGGCTTCCTTTACCAGGATACAGGTTGGCTGGCAGCTTTTCTAGGAGCTCTTTGCGGTGTGGGGGAGTAGCCATGTATGTGAAAAACGGTATCCCATTTGAGTCAGTTGATGTTTGAAAGTACTGCACTGAAAAGGTGTTTGAATGTTGTGCAGGTGTGGTTAAATTTAGTGGAGTTAATCTTCTAACTGTTGTTGTTTATAGATCCCCACAACATTTTTGCTAAAGCTAGAGGAGGTTCTTGGTTCACTTTATAGGAAATACAAAAAGTTAATTATATGTGGTGACTTCAATATTAATTGTATAAGTGATTGTGCAAGGAAAAGGATGCTGGTAGACCTCCTTAATTCATATAATCTTATGCAAACCGTATTCTTTCCAACGAGAGTGCAAGGGAACAGTAGAACAACCACAGACAACATTTTTGTTCATTCCTCATTACTAGAAGGGCATTCTGTTAGCAACAAAGTGAATGGCCTTTCAGATCATGATGCACAAGTTTTAACTCTAAAAGATTTTTGTGCTGCTACACATGTTAAATATAGTTATCAACTTTTTAGGAAAGCTGATTCAGTTGCTGTAGAGACCTTTGTAAAGCTTATCAAGGAACAAGAGTGGCAAGATGTTTATAGAGCTGATACAGTAGACGATAAATATAATGCTTTCCTCAAGACTTTTCTCGTGCTCTTTGAAAGTTGTTTTCCGTTAGAACGTTCAAAACAGGGTACTAGCACAAACAGGCAGCCTGGATGGCTGACTAGAGGGATAAGAATACCCTGTAGAACAAAGTGGCAATTATGTCAAAACGTTAGAAACAGTCAAAATCTAAATGCAGCAGGATAAAATTAAAACCATATGGTCAGTCGTAACGGAAGTGGCTGGTCTGCAGAAAGAGGTCGAGGATATAGAATCAGTGCGTAGTGGGAATGTCCGTGTTACTGATAAGTCGCATATATGCACAGTATTTAATAATCACTTTCTGAACACAGCAGGTGAACTAAATAGAAACCTAGTCCCAACAGGGAATCATATAGCGCTCGTAGAAAAAAGTGTTCCGAGACTGTTACCTGAAATGCTCCTCCATGATACTGACAAGAGGGAGATTGAGTTAATAATTAAATCACTAAAGACCAAGAACTCTCATGGGTATGACGGGGTATCTAGCAGAATACTGAAGTATTGTTCTATGTATGTTAGCCCAGTACTTAGCCATATCTGTAACTTTTCCTTTAGGTGTGGTCGGTTTCCTGGCCGATTAAAGTACTTGGTAGTGAAGCCACTTTATAAAATGGAAGACAGGGATAATGTTGACAATTATAGACCTATTTCTATGCCATCGGTGTTTGCTAAAGTTATCGAGAAGGTTGTATATACAAGGTTACAGGAGCATTTAAATTCACATAATTTGCTGTCAAATGTACAGTTTGGTTTTAGAAATGGGTTAACAACTGAAAGTGCCATATTCTCTTTTCTCTGTGAGGTTTTGGACGGATTAAATAAAAGGTTGCGAACGCTAGGTGTTTTCTTTGATTTAACGAAGGCTTTTGACTGTGTTGACCAAGATATCACTGCAGAAGTTGGACCATTATGGAGTAAGGGGAGTAGCTTACAATTGGTTCGCCTCTTGCTTTAAGAACAGAAAGCAGAAGGTAATTCTCCGCAATACTGAGAGTGGTAGTGATGTTCAGTCCCAATGGGGCATTGTTAAGTGGGGCGTTCCCAAAGGGTCGGTGCTGGGGCCACTGCTGTTTCTTATTTATATAAATGATATGCCTTCTAGTATTACAGGTGATTCAAAAATATTTCTGTTTGCTGATGACACCAGCTTGGTAGTGAAGGATCTTGTGTGTAATACTGAAGCATTATCAAATAATGTAGTTCATGAAATAATAAGTTCGTGGCTTGTGGAAAATAATTTGATGCTACATCACAGTAAGACTCAGTTTTTACAGTTTATAACTCACAATTCAACAAGAACTGATATTTTGATCAGACAGAATGGGCATATTATAAGCGAGACGGAACAGTTCAAGTTCCTAGGCGTTCGGATAGATAGTAAGCTGTTGTGGAAAGCCCATGTTCAGGATGTTGTTCAGAAACTAAATGCTGCTTTATTTACCATTAGAACAGTATCTGAAATAAGTGACAGTTCAACACGAAAAGTAGTCTACTTCGCATATTTTCATACGCTTATGTCATATGGTATTATTTTTTGGGGTAATTCTTCTAGTTCAAAAATGGTATTTTGGCTCAAAAGCGGGCTGTTCGAGCTATATGTGGTGTAAGTTCGAGAACCTCTTGTCGACCCCTGACCAATAGTCTGGGAATTCTGACATTGCCCTCACAGTATATATTTTCTTTAATGTCGTTTGTTGTTAGCAATATTAGCTTATTCCCGAGAGTTAGCAGCTTTCACTTAGTTAATACTAGGCAGAAATCAATTCTGCATGTGGAATGCACTTCCTTGACTCTTGTGCAGAAAGGAGTGCAGTATTCTGCTGCATCCATTTTCAATAAGCTACCACAAGAACTCAAAAATCTTAGCAGTAGCCCAAACGCTTTTAAGTCTAAACTGAAGAGTTTCCTCATGGCTCACTCCTTCTATTCTGTCGAGGAGCTCCTGGAAGAGCTGAAAAATTAAGCAAATTTCAGTGTTACATTGTTGATTTTCTTTATTTAAACTTACGAATTGTCGCCTGAATACGTTTCTTGTATTTCATTTTATCTGTTTCTACAATCGTGTTATAATTTCATGTATTGACTCGTTCCAAGACCATGGAGACTTCTCCTAAATGTGGTCCCACGGAACAATAAATAAATAAATAAATAAGTAAAAAATAAAATGGCATACGTTGAAGGCTACCGCCATGCAGCAATGCTGCTCAGTTGTTTGAAACAGGAAAGAATTAGACGCTTTCCTTCAACATTGAGCGTCGCATGAAAGAGGTGATGAGCACCGTTAGTTTGCACTGACTTCAGTTACATATTGCAAAAATCAAAATTGTTACTATTTATCGAAACAGCAAAGAAAATGCGAGTGATGGGTTTTGGTTCAAATGGCTCTGAGCACTATGGGACTTAACTTCTGAGGTCATCAGTCCCCTAGCACTTAGAAGTACTTAAACCTAACTAACCTAAGGACATCACACACATCCAAGCCCGAGGCAGGATTCGAACCTGCGACCGTAGCTGTAGCGCGGTTCCAGACTGTAGCGCCTAGAACCGCTCGGCCACTCCAACCGGCTGATGAGTTTTAAGAGAGAAACTCGGTGTATATGAACGCATGGTGTCTGTTATTTTGGACATGTCTGAAAGAACAGACATCACAAATTCATATACAGGGTGAGTCACGTAAGATGTAACACCCCTTTTATTTCGTGAACTGTTACACACAGCGAAACGCGGTTTTTCGGCAAGAAAATATTTTTACCGCTGGTGTCAGCTGAGGTATTGAAGCAAGTACGTTTTTTCAAATAGCACTGTGTGCTTTTTATAACTGCATTCGATACCTCTTGGGAAGACAATTACAGTGATATAGTGTTTGTTAATGTTTGACGTTGAAACCTACTATCAAAACGTTCACAAAAGCTCTCATGTGAAACGCTCAGGATCCGGGAAGAAAGGATAATGCGAAGACAGGGTCTAGCCACTGCCTGGGGGACGTTTCCAGAACGAAATTTTCAGAATGCGGAGGGGTGTGCGCCGATATGAAACTACCTGGCAGATTAAACTGTGTGCTAGATTGACATTCGAACACGAGATCATTGCCTTCCAAGGTGAAGAGCTCTACCGACTGAGCTAACAAAGCACAACTCACGACCCGTTTTCACAGCTATGCTTCCGAGTACCACGTCAACTACATTCCAAAACTCACAGAAGCTCTGCTGCGAGCCTTGCAAGAATAGTGACGCTGCAGGAAAGGATATTGCGGAGACATGGTTTATCCACAGCCAGGGCTAAGTTCCAGAATGAAATTTTCACTGTACAGCAGAATGTGTGCTAGTATGAAAATTCCTGGCAGATTCAAAATGTGTGTCGAACCGAGACTCAAAATCGGCGCTATTGCCTTTCGAGGGCATGCGCTCTACCGACTGAGCTACAAATGCACGATTCACATTCCTTAATCACAGCCCTACTTCCGCCAGTACCTATTCTGCTACCTTCCAAACTTGAGAGAAGTTCTCCTGCGAACCTTGTAAGACTAGCACTTCTGGAAGAAGAAATATTGCGGAGACATGGCTTAGCCACAACATGGGGAATGTTTCAAGAATGAAATTTGCACTCTGCAGCGAAATTTGTGCTATTATAAAACTTCCTGGCATAATTTAGCTGTGTGCCAGACTGAGACTGGAACCCAAGAACTTAGCGGTCCAAGGGCAAATCCTCTACTGACTGAGCCAGCAAAGCACGACTCACGACTTGCCCTCACAGCACTATTTCCGACCGAACCTCGTCTCATACCAGCCAAACTTCACAGAAGCTATCCTGAGAAATCTGCAAAACTAGCACCCTGGAAGAAACGGTACTGTGAAGACGTGGATTAGCCATAGCCAGGTGGATGTTTCCAGAATGTCTGCAGCGAAGTGTCTGCTGATATGAAACAAACCAGCAGATTGAAACTGTGTGCCACACAGAGACTCAGACTTGGGTCATTTTACGGTCAAGTGCTCCAGCGACTGCGCCATCCAAACACGACCCACAAACCGACCTCACAGTTTTACTTCCGCCAGTACCTCGTCTCCTACCTTCCAAGATTCACAGATGCCCTCCTGCGATACCCATAAGACTAGCACTCCTGGAGGAAAAGATATTGCGGAGACATGACTTAGCCACAGACAGGATGATGTTTCCAGCATGAAGTTTTCACTCAGCGACGGAGTATGCGTTGATATGAAACTTCTTGGCAGATTCAATCTGTGTGTCGGCCCGAGATTCGAAATCGGGTCTTTGTTTTTCGCGGGCAATGGCTCTCAAGACTGAGCTACAGAAGCACGGCTCACGACCCATCCTGACTGCCCTACTTCCGCCAGTACCTCGTCTCCTACCTTACATAACAGAAGCTCTGCTATGAAGCTTTGCGAGACTAACACTACTGGAAGAAAGGACATTTTAGGGACAGTCTGAAAGAAAGTTTGACTCTGCAGCAGAGTTTGCTTTAATGTGAAACTGACTGCAGATTCAATCTGCGTGCTAGACCGAGAATCGAATTGGGAAGACTGCCTTTCACTGTCAAGCGCTCTAGCGAGTAAGGTACTTACCACGACGCATGAACTGTCCTCACAGCCCCACTTCCGATAATTCCTCGACTCCTACATTACTAAATTGACAGAAGCTCTGCTGCGCACCTTGCAATATTAGCGATTCTGCATAGACATGGTTGAGACACCGCTTGGAGGATGTTTCCAGAATGAAATTTTCTCTCTGCAGCAGGAGTATGCACTGGCATGAAACTTACTGGCATTTAAATACTGTGTGCTAGGCCGAGACTCGAACTCACGATCTTTACCATTCACGGGCGAGTGCTCTACCGATTGAGCTACAGAAGTATGATTTTCGAACCTTCCTCACAGATCTACTTCCGCCAGTACCCGTTCTCCTACCTTCCAAACTTCATACAAGCTGTTTTGCTAATCTTGCAAAACTAGCACCCCTGGAAAATGGATATTGAGGGGACATGGTTTAGCCACTCCCGGCGGGATGTTTACAGAATGAAAATTCCACTCTACAGCGAAATGAGCGCAGATATGAAGCATCCTGGGAAATTCCTACCGTGTGTCGGACCCAAACTCAACATCGAAATCGGGGCTATTGTAATCCTGGGCAAGTACTCTACCGGCTTGAGGCGTAGCGCCGTATACCGATCCTGCCTTGGAGGCGGTTAAGTGGGAGATGTGTCTCAGAGCTGGATAGTGACAGATGGTGACGCGAGACTGGACGCGCTCGTAGTTTATGTATCAGCCGATAGAGGACAGTATTGGATAGGGGACTGTGATTTAGTTTCGATTGTGCACACTAGAGTGTTCTAAAGTAATAGAACGTTTTTCATAAACTGTTCTAGTATTTTCATAAAGTGTTATTATGTCTTTTTGTGTATGTAAAATGTTATAAATGTGTTTTAGCAGTATGAATGATGCGTGAGTGTGGTTTAAGGTTAATATGAAGATAATTGTTCAACGAGTTATGTAGTGGGATTTAGTGTGGGAACGTTTCGAAGAAGTATGGATGTGGACAAGGGGATTTTTGTAGAATAGATTTGTAAAGTAAGTTAATGCTAAAGGGAAAGTTAATTCAGGTATAAATAACAATAGTAAATAACTTTATGCATAAACAAAACTTCAGCATATTAGACAATTACGTCGGTAAAAAGTGCAGTCATTAGGTTTACTATTTTGCGATTGGTTATTGATGAAAAACGCGGACTGACGCGCGAAAATGTTGTTTTGCTATTGGCTGTTGAGTTGGATTGTTTGGGGGAAGAGACCAAACAGCGAGGTCATCGGTCTCGTTGGATTAGGGAAGGATGGGGAAGGAAGTCGGCCGTGCCCTTTCAAAGGAACCATCCCAGCATTTGCCTGGAGTGATTTAGGAAAATCACGGAAAACCTAAATCAGGATGGCCGGACGCGGGATTGAACCGTCGGCTGTTGAGTAAACTGACAAATGGTAAAGCAATATTTTTCGCGCGCCTTTCTCTGCTGGTAGAGAAGACTTAGAGTATTCTATGTTGTTGTTGTGGTCTTCAGTCCTGAGACTGGTTTGATGCAGCTCTCCATGCTACTCTATCCTGTGCAAGCTTTTTCATCTCCCAGTACCTACTGCAACCTACATCCTTCTGAATCTGCTTAGTGTATTCATCTCTTGGTCTCCCTCTACTATTTTTACCCCTTGATGCCTCAGAACATGTCCTACCAACCGATCCCTTCTTCTGGTCAAGCTGTGCCACAAACTTCTCTTCTCCCCAATCCTATTCAATACTTCCTCATTAGTTATGTGATCTACCCATCTAATCTTCAGCATTCTTCTGTAGCACCACATTTCGATAGCTTCTATTCTCTTCTTGTCCAAACTATTTATCGTCCATGTTTCACTTCCATACATGGCTACACTCCATACGAATACTTTCAGAAATTACTTCCTGACGCTTAAATCAATACTGGATGTTAACAAATTTCTCTTCTTCAGAAACGCTTTCCTTGCTATTGCCAGCCTACATTTTATATCCTCCCTACTTCGACCATCATCAGTTATTTTGCTCCCCAAATAGCAAAACTCCTTTACTACTTTAAGTGCGTGATTTCCTAATCTAATTCCCTCAGCATCACCCGACTTAATTAGACTACATTCCATTATCCTTGTTTTGCTTTTGTTGATGTTCATCTTATATCCTCCTTTCAAGACACTGTCCATTCCATTCAACTGCTCTTCCAAGTCCTTTGCTGTCTCTGACAGAATTACAATGTCATCGGCGAACCACAAAGTTTTTATTTCTTCTCCATGAATTTTAATACCTACTCCGATTTTTTCTTTTGTTTCCTTTACTGCTTGCTCAATATACAGATTGAACAACATCGGGAAGAGGCTACAACCCTGTCTTACTCCCTTCCAAACCACTGCTTCCCTTTCATGTCCCTCGACTCTTATAACTGCCATCTGGTTTCTGTACAAATTGTAAAGAGTATTCTAGAGAGGTTCAAATGGTTCAAATGGCTCTGAGCACTATGGGACTTAACTTCTGAGGTCATCAGTCCCCTAGAACTTAGAACTACTTAAACCTAACTAACCTAAGGACATCACACACATCCATGCCAGAGGCAGGATTCGAACCTGCGACCGTAGTGGTCTTCTAGAGAGGAGTCGGAGCCTAGCCATGAAACAGTTCGGACGTGTGTAGTAGTAGTTCCGATGGAAATGATAAGTTGCCGGTGTTTCATGCATCAAAAGTGTTGTAAAGTGACGGCATAATTATTCCGATGGGTGTGTAGAAATTTCGGAATTTTTAAGTGAATTTTGTGACGAGAAAAGATATAGATTCCGCGTGGCGTATTGAACAGGTCGGTGGCTAAAAACTGTGACTGCATTAGGTACCGACAGACTTAATATTTGTCGAGCATCCCAATCAAAAACAATCCGTATTTTTGTAGCTATTACGTTTTCGGGAAATGCAATACCATAAACTTGCTAACGTGAGTGAAAGGGATTGTGAGTGACTGTGTTAAGACTAGCACGGGCTTGGCAGTGATACTTGTTCACCTAAGTTTCAGAATATATTAAGGACAAAATTTCTAACCTTTCATTTTGTGTGAAAATTTTCTCCCGAAACGTAGATTAGTGACTTTAATTGCAGCCTGGTTCACGTCGAAGTACAGTAGGTTTGGCTCGGCTTCCCTATTGATGATCTGCTGAGACAATGTTCACAGGTAGGTGCAGGTCCGTCGTAAAGGGATGGAAGGAACCGCGCCGCCGCAGACTGAGCTACAAAAGCACTAAGCACGACCTGTCTCCATAGCCCTATTGCCGGCTGTGCCGCTTATCCTACCATCCAAACTTCACAGAAACTTTCCTGTGAATTTTGCAAGACTAGCTATTCTCGAACAAAGTATACTGCAGAGACTTGTCTTAGCCACAGCCTGGAGGATTTTTTTCAGATTGAAATATTCTCTCTTAGCAAGGCGTGTGCTGATATGAAAATTTCTGGCAGGTTAAAACCGTGTGCTGGACCAAGATTCTAACTCAAGACCATGGTCTTTTTCGAGCAAGTGCTCACCCGGCTGAGCTTCTCAAGCATGACTCACGACCCATTCTCACAACTCTAATCACAGAGTACCTTGTCTCCCACCTTCTAAACTTCACAGCAGCCGTCCTGCGAAACTTGCAACACTAGCGAACCTGGATGAAAAGATATTGCGAAGACATGGATTTATCGCAGACTGGGGTATGTTTCCAGAAAGAAATTTTCACTCTGCAGCGGCGTGTTCACTGATATGAAATTTCCTGGCAGATTACAACTGTGTGCCCGCCAGAGACTTGAACTCAGGACCTCTGTCTTTCGTGGGAAAGTGCTCTACAGAATTACGTACCCAAGCACGACACACGACCCGTTTTCACTGCTCTACTTCCACCAGTATTTCGTCACCTACCTTCCAAATTTCACAGAAGCTTTCCTGTGAACCTTGCAAGAGTAGCACTCCTGGCAGGATGGGTATCGCACAAAAGATGGGTTAGCCATAGCTTGATGGAATTGTCCATAGTGGAATTTTAACTCTACAGAGGAATGTGCGCTGATAAGAATTTTCCTGGCTGATTCAAACTGTGTGTAGTATTGATTCTCGATCTCAGGACTTTGCCGTTCGTAGACAAGTACTCTGCCGACTTTTTCTTCTTTTTTTATTTCCTAGTGCCAAAAATGCGCTAATCTGCTTCAACAGCTATGTGGCTACCAGTGCCGTTACTCAACACACATACACGATTTACACTCACACGCCAGTAGCGTTCCTCTCGGGTCCTGTCTGAGACGAAGTGCTTCCAAACAGACGCCTCGCGGACGGCACTGTGCCGAAAATTTCGCTACATAACACCATTGGGTTGTCTGTGCTTCAGGTCCAAGCCGGTATGCAGTCAGGAAACGGATCGCTGCAGCTTTCAAGTGGTTTTGTAGTGCTCAGACGTTACAGTAAAACGGAAAGCCTCTTTTGCCGAAGTGGAAAAACACGACGGTGACAGGATTCGAACCTGCAGTCTTCGGATCCGAAGTCCAAAGCCTTATCCATTTTTTTCTTACTGCGCCTTAGACGGATTTTTCTTATGCCACCCCCATACTTGTCAGCTATTCACATTTTATTATTATTATTATTATTATTTTTGCTAATTTACTCTCCGTCGATAGCAACGAAACTGAATTTTATTCTTCCGTTACGAAAATGAATATAGCGCCTTAAAAAAAAAAAAAAAAACAAAAAAAAAAACAGTAGTATCTGTCCTTCAGGTACATGCGGTATATATCGGAGGGAAATAAAAGTGGTGCTTCTAAACGAGCAGCCCGGTCTCTTTCATTTTATGAAACGCAACTGATGGTAAATAAATATGCACATAGTTCTATTGCAGCACATTGACGACTTCAAAGTTCGTCTTCACGGGGGTGCTGCCGCACTTTCTGTATTTCGTTATTCGTGTCGTATTTTTGGTGCACTTCTTTTGAAGGTTTGAGTGAAGATGTCGGCTTCTTAAACTCTGTATCGTCAGCCCGCGAGGATTCCAGAGCGACCTTCTTTTTGCTTTAATCAAATGTAAAAGAAAAGTATATTACACTCCTGGAAATGGAAAAAAGAACACATTGACACCGGTGTGTCAGACCCACCATACTTGCTCCGGACACTGCGAGAGGGCTGTACAAGCAATGATCACACTCACGGCACAGCGGACACACCAGGAACCGCGGTGTTGGCCGTCGAATGGCGCTAGCTGCGCAGCATTTGTGCACCGCCGCCGTCAGTGTCAGCCAGTTTGCCGTGGCATACGGAGCTCCATCGCAGTCTTTAACACTGGTAGCATGCCGCGACAGCGTGGACGTGAACCGTATGTGCAGCTGACGGACTTTGAGCGAGGGCGTATAGTGGGCATGCGGGAGGCCGGGTGGACGTACCGCCGAATTGCTCAACACGTGGGGCGTGAGGTCTCCACAGTACATCGATGTTGTCGCCAGTGGTCGGCGGAAGGTGCACGTGCCCGTCGACCTGGGACCGGACCGCAGCGACGCACGGATGCACGCCAAGACCGTAGGATCCTACGCAGTGCCGTAGGGGACCGCACCGCCACTTCCCAGCAAATTAGAGACACTGTTGCTCTTGGGGTATCGGCGAGGACCATTCGCAACCGTCTCCATGAAGCTGGGCTACGGTCCCGCACACCGTTAGGCCGTCTTCCGCTCACGCCCCAACATCGTGCAGCCCGCCTCCAGTGGTGTCGCGACAGGCGTGAATGGAGGGACGAATGGAGACGTGTCGTCTTCAGCGATGAGAGTCGCTTCTGCCTTGGTGCCAATGATGGTCGTATGCGTGTTTGGCGCCGTGCAGGTGAGCGCCACAATCAGGACTGCATACGACCGAGGCACACAGGGCCAACACCCGGCATCATGGTGTGGGGAGCGATCTCCTACACTGGCCGTACACCACTGGTGATCGTCGAGGGGACACTGAATACTGCACGGTACATCCAAACCGTCATCGAACCCATCGTTCTACCATTCCTAGACCGGCAAGGGAACTTGCTGTTCCAACAGGACAATGCACGTCCGCATGTATCCCGTGCCACCCAACGTGCTCTAGAAGGTGTAAGTCAACTACCCTGGCCAGCAAGATCTCCGGATCTGTCCCCCATTGAGCGTGTTTGGGACTGGATGAAGCGTCGTCTCACGCGGTCTGCACGTCCAGCACGAACGCTGGTCCAACTGAGGCGCCAGGTGGAAATGGCATGGCAAGCCGTTCCACAGGACTACATCCAGCATCTCTACGATCGTCTCCATGGGAGAATAGCAGCCTGCATTGCTGCGAAAGGTGGATATACACTGTACTAGTGCCGACATTGTGCATGCTCTGTGGCCTGTGTCTATGTGCCTGTGGTTCTGTCAGTGTGATCATGTGATGTATCTGACCCCAGGAATGTGTCAATAAAGTTTCCCCTTCCTGGGACAATGAATTCACGGTGTTCTTATTTCAATTTCCAGGAGTGTAAATGAAACAGAAAAAAATTCAAATGGCTCTGAGCACTATGGGACTCAACTGCTGAGGTCATTAGGCCCCTAGAACTTAGAACTAGTTAAACCTAACTAACCTAAGGACATCATAAACATCCATGCCAGAGGCAGGATTCGAACCTGCGACCGTAGCGGTCTTGCGGTTCCAGACTGCAGCGCCTTTAACCGCACGGCCACTTCGGCCGGCAAATGAAACAGAGGAGACCTTATAAAATATTGGCACATCACAGTATCTGATACAAAATATGGCAGTATTGCTCTGTTTACGAGATGAGTGATTGAAAACCACAGTATCCGTAGTTAGAATAGTTATAAAAATAATCTGAAAGATAACCTTCTACGTTACTGAAAGAGTTTCCCAAAATAACACATTTCTCGAAAGTGATGTTAGTTATTTAATCATATGTATTCGTCATTGATCAGATTTTCTTTTTTTTTCATGTTCTTAGTCTCATCGTCGGAAATAGTGATTCACATGACAGTTCTTCTGAGGAAAGGCGTATGTGTCAAAGTAATTGTTGATACGTAATAGCATGTGGTGCTGGTCGGAGATGTATGTCCAAAAATCTCCTTCGCTCCTTTCTTTACTAGACAGTACGTAAAATACCGCCTGTCCCTTCAACCAGTTGACAGCATTTTTGTTCGAGGTGGGGTGAAGTTCATCCGGGTATAAAAGGCACGTTTGCGTTACAATATGTGGCGGTTTTCTCTGGATAGTTGCTAGTTCTTTTCTGATTGACAACCATATGATGTTTGCAGTTCTGCAGACAAACTGATGTTCACCCGTGACAATCAGGTTGCAAGTGGTACACAAAGGGAAATCTGCCAGATGAATGGAGTGTAGTTTGGAGTTCGTACAACGCCCTCACTTTGGTTGGTAAATGCGTGTGGTGGATATTCCTCCAGATATTATGCCAGTGGTAACCAACGTATTTTTGTTCTATGATGTTCTTATTCTGGAATTTCATTAAATTTTGGTTGACTTTTTTGACTTTGATGATATCTTTCTCGGGTGTTCCCTTTATAAGGTAGCTATATTCTACGAAGAAATGTTTTAAGTTGTAAAGTTCATTTGGGATATGGTAAACGTCAATTGGAGCGTCCTGGCTGGCTGGTACTACTTCATTTAACAGAAATGCTGCAACGCTATTGGCTGACCACTTCCACAGTTTATATGTTTTACTGACGTACAATACTTGTGCTTTATTGTACATGTTTGTAAGATTCAGTCCACCGTTGTCAGTCGGTAAAGTCAACGTTTGGTGTTTGATTTTAAGATGTGTCCGCGGCCGACGAAATGGTCAAAGGCTGCCAAAATCCTGTTTGTCACTTCTCTCGGAATTGGCAGAGCTTACGCCACGTAATTTATTTTAGATGATAAATATATGTTCGTGGGAGCCACTCTTTGTACTTCATCAAGAGTACGGAGATTCTGTTGACGTATAAAGGCACGGGTGGTGGTCAGTATTCTTCTGTAGTTCACTGCGATTGTGTACCGGATATTTCTCGTATATTCCACCCCAAAACATGTCATGGTGATAGTTTCCTTTATTGGTTCTCGGGGAGAAACTCCTAATCTACTTCCAATATTCATTGAGCCAGACTTGTTTCTGTTCAGTTTCGCACCAGATACTAGTTCATATTTGTTTATGATTTTAGTGCCTTCTCTATTTCATTGTTGTCTTTAACAATAAATACAACGCCATCGGCATACGCCTTGCAGACAATCCTAAAGCCGTGTATAGTGAGTCCTTGGAAGCTGCTCTGGCCAAACAGTAATTGCTCGATGGCTATTGCGAAGCGTGACATGACATTGGGCACCCTTGTCGCACCGACTGTTTACCATAATTGTGGATTTTGAATTCTGGAGAAAGTTTTTAATGATGTCGATAAAACATTGCGAAAAGTTCATGATACGAATGGTGTGGAGAAGATAAGCATGATCGACTCTGTCGAACGCTCTCTCAAAGCCCAATGATATGATGGCACACTTTACCTTACAGGGTGCAGAAATTAAAATAATATCTCTGTAGTCACACAATACGCGGAAGATGGATCTATCTTTTCCTACGCTCGACTGGTTGTCCCAGTGAATGTGTTCAGTACTGATTGTAATCTTTCATTTATGATGCTCGCAAAAATATTTTATAATCGGAGTTAAGGAGAGTGATAGGTCTTAAATTTGTTACCGATTTTCCTGCAGGATACTTCGGGATTCGAACTATTGTTCCTTCAAGGAAGTCGTCTGGGACGCTATTGGTGAGATTCATGAGGTCGTTACAGATACACGTTAATTAGGGAGTCAGCTGCCTTCTGAACATTTGATAAAACTCCGTGGGAATGCCATCAGGCCCAGGAGACTTGTTTTTCGGCTTCGTGTTATATCGTCTGCAACTTCTTCTTCTGTAATTTCAGTTAACAGGTTGGTTGATTCTACCGGATCGAGCCTGCGCGTTAATCCCGATGTGGGGTGATTCGGGGCCGTGATATCCGTTGTAACATTGCCTGACAACTCTGCGCAGTACTTGTGAATTTCGTTCTTGATGTCACTTCGCTGCGTCAGCAAACTGTCGTCAGAAGATCGTAGTTCGATTATTACTTTCCTGAGTTGCCCCTTCCCTTCATTAATCACATGATATACAGTGAGGTCCATTGATAGTGACCGGGTCAAATATCTCACGAAATAAGCATCAAACGAAAAAAAAACTACAAAGAACGAAACTCGTCTAGCCTGAAGGGGGAAACCAGATGGCGCTGTGGTTGGCCCGCTAGATGGCGCTGCCATAGGTCAAACGGATATCAACTGTGGTTTTTTTTTAATAGGAACCCCCATTTTTAATTACATACTCATGTAGTACGTAAAGAAATAAGAATGTTTTAGTTGGACAACCTTTTCCGCATTGTGATAGATGGCGCTGTAATAGTCGCAAACGTATAAATAAGTACGTGGTATCACGCAACATTCCGCCAGTGCGGACGGTATTTGCTTAGTGATACATTACCCGTGTTAAAATGGACCGTTTACCAGTTGCGGAAAAGGTCGATATCTTGTTGATGTATGGCTATTGTGATCAAAATGCCCAGCGGGCGTGTGCTATGTATGCTGCTCGGTATCCTGGACGACATCATCCAAGTGTCCGGACCGTTCGACGGATAGTTACATTATTTAAGGAAATAGGAAGTGTTCAGCCACTTGTGAAACCTCAACCACGACCTGCAACAAATGATGATGCCCAAGTAGGTGTTTTAGCTGCTGTCGTGGCTAATCCGCACATCAGTAGCAGACAAACTGCGCAAGAATCGGGAATGTCAAAAACGTCGGTGTTGGGAATGCTGCATCAACATCGTTTGCACCCGTACCATATTTCTATGCACCAGAAATTGCATGGCGACGACTTTGAACGTCGTGTATAGTTCTGCCATTGGACACAAGAGAAATTACCGGACGATGAAAGATTTTTTGCACGCGTTCTATTTAGCGACGAAGCGTAATTCACCAATAGCGGTAACGTAAACCGGCATAATATGTACTACTGGACAACGGAAAATCCACGATGGCTGCGACAAGTAGAACATCAGCGACCTTGGCGGGTTAATATATGGTGCGGCATTATGGAAGGAAGGATAATTGGCCCCCATTTTATCGATGGCAATCTAAATGGTGCAATGTATGCTGATTTCCTACGTAATGTTCTACCGATGTTACTACAACATGTTTCACTGCATGACAGAATGGCAATGTACTTCCAATATGATGGATGTCCGGCACATAGTTTGCGTGCGGTTGAAGCGGTATTGAATAGCATATTTCATGACAGGTGGATTGGTCGTCGAAGCACCATACCATGGCCCGCACGTTCACCGGATCTGACGTCACCGGATTTCTTTCTGTGGGGAAAGTTGAAGGATATTTGCTATCGTGATCCACCGACAACGCCTGACAACATGCGTCAGCGCATTGTCAATGCATGTGCGAACATTACGGAAGGCGAGCTACTCGCTATTGAGAGGAATGCCGTTACACGTATTGCCAAATGCACTGAGGTTGACGGACATCATTTTGAGCATTTATTGCATTAATGTGGTATTTACAGGTAATCACGCTGTAACAGCATGCGTTCTCAGAAATGACATGTTCACGAAGGTACATGTATCACAATGGAACAACCGAAATAAAATGTTCAAACGTACCTACGTTCTGTATTTTAATTTAAAAAAACCTGCCTGCTACCAACTGTTCGTCTAAAATTGTGAGCCATATGTTTGTGACTATTACAGCTCCATCTGTCACAAAGCAAAAAAAGTGGTCCAACTAAAACATTCATATTTCTTTACGTACTACATGAATATGTAATAAAAAATGGGGGTTCCTATTTTAAAAAACGCAGTTGATATCCGTTTGACCCATGGCAGCGCCATCCAGCGGGCCGACCATAGGGCCATCTGGTTTCCCCCTTCAAGCTAGACAAATTTCGTTCTTTGTAGTTTTCTCGTTTGACGCTTATTTCGTGAGATATTTTGGCCGGTCACGATCAGTGGATCACAGTGTATAGCTGTTTGTTCTTCTTGTAAGGCATCGTTAAGTCTTGCTCTTACTTGATGACCTTCCATCTGTTTCCGTTTATGTCCGAGAATTTTAGCTTTAATTCGTTTTATTTTCACATAGTTAGCAAGTACTGACACTTCACATTGGTTCAGGTCTCGAATGGCTTGGAAGTAATATTCTACCGTCCGTTTTGGCACGTGTTTTCTCACGTGAGTAATTCAACAGCAATTTTCTTATTGCGGGTTTGACACATTTCGGCCACCATGTCAGTGCCGAGATAAATGAAGCGAATTTTCTCTCGCATTCTTTCCATACGGTATTGAAGATTTCATGGCATTCAGGGTCTTACAGGTGTTCCTCGTTCAGATTCCACAAACATCGTTCCCTGTACGTTTCTTGCCGTTTTAAGTTCGTGGTACATATGTATGCAGCGTGATCCGGTAAGATAGTGGGCCATAACCCCGTTAGCAGGATGTACGTTTTCAGGTCGACTGTTACATAGATCTTGTCAATGCGACTCGCCGAATGATTCGTGATGTGAGTGAAGCTCGGCAGGGCATTGTTCTTGAGTTCCCAGGTGTCAACGAAGTGGAGTTCTTTAATTGCGGCTTCGAGTTCTGCACAGTTACTAAAATGTTGCTTTTGATATTTTGGAGACAGCACACAATTATAGTCACCTCCAAAAATTATATTATCGTATCGGCCACCAGAAACCGGGACTATGTCATCTTTATGAAATTCAGCTCTTCGCCTCCGATTCCCAGTGCCAGACGGTGCATAGATATATATAAATCACGTATTATGTATGGTGGCTGTAAGCCCCTGGCATTTGTCAGTTTCTCGACATCTTTGATGATAAGTCCTTCTTTAGTGAGTATCGCCGTTCCGAGGACACGGTCGTGCACTGGATTCACGAATGCGTTATACATTACATCTAGCCTAATATCTGTTACTTCCTGTAACACAATAACATCGATAATTGTGGCATTGAGCACATCTTGAAAGTTCTTAAGGTTTAATTCGATCCGGATCTTGCTTACATTCAGTGTACCGATTCTATAGGTTTGTAATTAAAGTCGTGATCAGTTAAGTATAGAATTCATTATGGAACATTGTTGAGGAAGCCCAAAGCTCTTCATGTAGTGGACGTGTCGACGTATCGTCCCTCATTTCCTCGCCTTTCTGAGGTGAAGTCGTGACTCCTGTTAGGTTTGACGCTTCAATCATTTCCTCGTCTGCTGGGAATTCTTCAGTTTCATCCGCCCAATTTCTTGCGTCACTGCGTTCAGACAAATCTTTATGTGGCCCATGTTGAGACGGAGTCCTGTTTTTCGATTCCTTCCTTGTAGGCCGTTTCGTTTCGACATCCCGTCGCGTCCGCGTTTCCTCTTTTGGGAAGTCGTCTTTCCCCGCTGCGGTTGGGGTTTGTGGGTCCCCATCCAGATATACAGATGCTGTACCACTAGTCTTGCAACCTATTTGTTGTGCCTTTCACACACTGATTGTACCTTTTGAGTAGCGTCAGGGAGGGGGCGGGGGGGGGGGGGGGAGCTATCCGCCGTTTCGTAAGCTTCTTGGGAAAGGGCCCAGATTTCTGACTCTCCTTATTCTCGGAAGCCTTGCTGGGATCTTGTGCAGCAGGGTCGTCCTCGTCTCGCCGTGCATCTTGCCCAAGTTTTCCGTCACTTTTGGAAACACAACAACAGTCGTTGCTTCAGCAATGCCAGTGTTTATTGAAAAGCTTTGGTTATCGTCTTTTCTGTCGCCACTTCTCACCACTGCGAAACTCGATGTCGTAGCAGTGTGTCCACTGGTGACCGTAGCATATGTCGCTCGTAAGGTCGACATCTTTATGGGAGTGACTGCTTCCCCTACCAACAGCTGGGTCGCCCTCCGCTGCATACATTTGGAACGAACATGTCCAGTCTGTCAACACCCAGAACAATCACGTGGTTGTCCATCATACATACAATAGCCCTATAACCTCATATATAAACACACGATGGAACGTGCTTCTGAAAATCTATTTTTATTTGCCCGACACCGTTTAAAACTGAAAGGTTTGAAAGGTGGTCCACTTCTTTGCAACATTACTAATGACATTCCCGTATGCTTTGAGGACGGAATTAATCTGTTCTGCAATTATTTAAAAGGGGAGTTCGAAGATCAGGACCGTCCTAATACCGAATCCTGCATGATCAACTTTGACATCACCAAACTTTCCATCGCAGAGATTAAATTTAAATGATCCGCCACATCCGTCAGTGACCTTATCACAGCGTTCGCCATTCACCATTTTTACAGAAACTGTGCTACTCACAATCGATGTGTGGACCCCAATTATACCAGTGAAACTGAGCTTTACTACATTGCGCAATGACCTGTTCTACTTTGAAAGCTCTAAGTCGTGCAAAGCGTTCATCAAACGCGAACTTCAAAGTGTCTTTCCTAAACGGATGCGTCATATTTATGTTCGATACATTTTCAGATCTTCAATTGGCGTAAACGCCACATGAGCGTCCAACTCACCACTCACTTTTCAGCACGCGGCCAGCCTCAGCGAGGACATAAACAACGCGTGTCCGCACAGCTCGCCTACTGCAGCAGAACTATGCCGACTGAGCTACCCAAACACGACTCACGAACAGCCGTCATGGTTAAACTTCCGCCAGTATCTTATCTCCTACATTCCATACATCACAGACGCTCTCCTGCGAACCTTGAAAGTTAAACAGTTATGAAAAAAGGATGTTGCTAAGATATGGATAAGGCCCAGCAAGGGGGATGTTTCCAGAATGAAATTTTCACTCTACATCGGAATGGGCGCTGATATGAAACATCCGAGGAGATTCAAACTGTATGCCAAACGGAGATACAAAATTGGCAAGTGCTCTAACGACTGAGCTACAAAATCACGACTCACGACCTTACCCTACATCCCAATCTCTGCCAGTACTGCGTCTCCTACTATCCAAACTTCACAGAAGTTTTCCTCTAAACCTTGCAAGACTAGCGACTCTAGAAGAATGGGTACTGCAGTGACTTGTCTTAGAAACAGCCTGGAAGATTTTTTCAGAATGAAATATTCTCTCTCGGTGGGGACTGTGCTGATATGGAAATTCCTGTCAGACTAAAACTGTATGCTGGACCGAGACTCGTACTCAGAACCTTGGTCTTTTTGCTGAAAATGTTCTATCGACTGAGCTGCTCAAGCACGACTCACGGCCCGTCCTCACAACTGTACTTCCGCCGGCCTGTGTGGCCGAGCGTGTCTGGGCGCTTCAGTCTGGAACCGTGCGGCCGCTACTGTCGCAGGTTCGAATCCTGCCTCGGGCATGGATGTGTGTGATGTCCTTAGGTTAGTTAGGTTTAAGTAATTCTAAGTTCTAGGGGACTGATGACCTCAGATGTTAAGTCCCATAGTGCTCAGAGCCATTTGAACCATTTTTTGAACTGTACTTCCGCCGGTATCTCGTCTCCTACCATCTAAACTTCACAGGTGTCGTCCTGCGAAACTTGCACACTAGCAATCATCGATAAAAGGATATTGCGAAAACATGAATTGGGCGTACACTGAGGGATGCTTTCAGAATGAAATTTTGATCTGCAGTGCAGTGTGCGCTGATGTGAATCTTCCTGGCAGATTAATGCCCGACAGAGACTCGAACTCGGGACCTTTCCCTTTCGCGAGCAAGTGCTCTACAAAATTAAATACCCAAGCACGACTCACGACCCGTCCTCACAGCCATACTTTGGCCAGTACCTCGTCTTCCACCTTCCAAGTTTTATAGCACTCCTGCGAACCTGCCGGCCGGTGTGGTCGAGCGGTTCTAGGCGCGTCAGTCTGGAACCACGCGGCCGCTACTGTCGCAGGTTCGAATCCTGCCTCGGGCATGGATGTGTGTGATGTCCTTAGGTTAGTTAGGTTTAAGTAGTTCTAAGTTCTAGAGGACTGATGACCTCAGAAGTTAAGTCCCATAGGGCTCAGAGCCATTTGAACCTGCGAACCGTGCAAGACTAGCAGTCCTGGAAGAAAGGATAATGTGCAGGCATGGCTTAGCCATAGCTTGGGTGATACTTTCAGAACGAAATTTCGACTCTACAGCGGAGTGTGCGCTGATATGAAACTTCCTGGCACATTCTAACATTGTGTCCGACCGAGACTCTAACTCGGAACCATTGACTTTCGCCAACACGTGCTCTACCGATTGAGCTACCCAAGCACAACAAATGAAGTGTCCTCAGAGACCTACTTCCTTCAGTACCGCGGCTCCTACCTTCCAAACTTCACAGAAGCTCTCCTGCCAATCTTGAGACTAGCACTCGTAGAAGAAAGGATACTGTGGAGACATGGCTTATCCAATGCCTGGAGGATTTCTTCAGAATAAAATTTTTACTCTGCAGTGGAATATGTTTTGATATGAAAATTCTTGGCTGGTTAAAACTGTGTGCCAAACCAAGATTATAACTCAGGACTATGCCCTTTCTTCGACAAGTGCTCTACCGATTGAGTTACCCAGGCACATCTCAGGACCCATTCTCATACTTACGACATACCTTGACTCCCACCTTCCACAATTCACAGAAGCTCTCCTGAGAAACTTTCAAGATTAGCACTCGAGGAAGAAATGATATTGCGCAAAACATGGATTAGCCACAGCCTGAGGGATATTGCCAGAATGAAATTTTAACTCTAAAAAGGAAATCGCGCTGATAAGAATCTTTCTGACTAATTTAACTGTATGCAGGACTGAATCTCGATCTTGGAATCGTGGGGAGGTGCTCTACCGACTTAGATACCCAAGCATGACACACGAACCGTCCTCAGTGGTACTATTCCCGCCGTGTATCACTTCTATTATCATCCAAAACTTCACAAATGCTCTCTTGCGAACCTCAAGAGACTAGCACTCCTGGAAGAAAGGACATTGTGGAGACATTTTTTTTCTACAGCCTAGATTTTTTTTTTTTTTTTAAGAATGAAATATTCTTTCTGAACGCGATGTGTGTGTTGATACTAAAATTGTTGGCAGATTAAAACTGTGTGCTGGACCAGGACGGGAACTCAGGACCTTGGCCTTTCTCAGTAAAGTGCTCTCCCGACTAACTACACAACCATGACTCAAGGCCCGTCCTCACAGAAATATGCCCCCATACCTCGTCTCCTTCATTCAAAACGTCACACAAGCTCTCCTGCGAACCTCGAAGGACTAACACTTCTGGAAGAAAGTATATCGCGGACACATGGCTTAGCCACAGACTGAGGGATGTTTTCAGAATGAAATTTTCACTCTGTAGCCGAGTGTATGTTGATATGGAAATTCGTGACATATGAAAACTATTTGTTGCACCGAGATTTAAGCTCAGAACTTGGCCTTCATCGGGCAATTGCTCTACCGTCTAGGCTACCCAAGCACGACTCGCGACCCATCCTCACAGCTCTACTTTCGCAAGTAGCTCGTCTTCTATCGTCCAGACTTCACAGAAGCTCCCCTGTGAACTTTTGCAAGTCTAGCACTCCTGGGAGAATAGGATATGGCGGGGATATGGCTTACCCACAGCCTGGTGAATGTTCCCCAATGAAATTTTCACTCTGTAGCTGAGTGTGCGCTGATCAGAATCTTCCTGGCAGAATCAAACTGTGTGTCGGCCCAGCTCTCGATCTTTCGACTTTGCCTTTCGCGGGCAAGTGCTCTTGCGACTGACGGCCGGCCGGTGTGGCCGTGCGGTTAAAGGCGCTTCAGTCTGGAACCGCGTGACCGCTACGGTCGCAGGTTCGAATCCTGCCTCGGGCTTGGATGTGTGTGATGTCCTTAGGTTAGTTAGGTTTAATTAGTTCTAAGTTCTAGGCGACTGATGACCTCAGAAGTTAAGTCGCATAGTGCTCAGAGCCATTTGAACCATTTGAATCTTCCGACTGAGCTACCCAAGCACCACTCACGACCCGTACTCACAGCCCTTTTTTCTCAACTGTAGCTCGTCTTCTACCTTCCAAACTTCAGAGAAGTCCTCTTGCGAAACTTGAAAGAGTAGCACAACTAGAAGAAACTTTATTGCAAAGACATGGCTTAGCCACAGGCTGGAGGATATTTCCAGATTGAAAATTTCAGCCTCCAGTGGAGTGTGCGCTAATCTGAAATTTCCTGGCAGAATAAATTGTGTGAAGGACCGAGACTCGAACTTGGGACCTCTGCCTTTTGCGAGCAAGGGCTCTACCGAATTAGCTAACCAATCACGACTCAAGACCTGTCCTCACAGACCTACTTCCACCAGTACCACATTTCCTAATTTACAAACTTCACAGAAGCAGTCCTCTGGACATTGCAAGCCTAGTACCAGTAGAAGGAAGGATACTGAGAAGACATGGCTTAACCACAGATACTCTCCTGCAAACCATGCAAGACTATCGCTTCTGGAAGGACAGATACTGCGCAGACATGGCTTAGCCTTAGCCTGGGGGATGTTTCCAGAATGAAATTTTCACCCTACAGCGGAATGTGGGCTGACAAGTCTTCATGGTAGATTCAAACTGTGTGCCGGACCGGGACTCGAAATCGAGACCTTTGCCTTTCGTGGGCAAGTGCTATATGTCTGTGCTATGCACACACGACTAGCGACTCGTCCTCACGGCTCTACTACCGGATTTCATTTGTCTCCTACATTCCAAGCTTCACAGAAGCTTTCCTGCGAACCTTGCAAGACTAGCACTCCTGGAAGAAAGATTATTGCGCAGATATGGATTAGACGCTGCCTGGGTGATGTTTCCAGAAAGAAATTTACACGCTACAGCGGAATGTGAGCTGATAGGAAACCACCTGGCAGATGAAAACAGTGGGCCAGACCGAGATTCGATCTCGGGAGCTTTGCCTTTCGCAGGTGAATCCTCTACCAAGATAATTACTCAAGCAGGATTGTCGACCCTCGCTCACAGATCTTCTTCTCCCAGTAACTCGAAACGTACATTCCAAACTTCACGGATGCGCTTCTGCAAATCATGCAAACCTATCGCTTCTGGAAGGAAGGATACTGCGCAGATATGGCTTAGCTTCGGCCTGGGGGATGTTTCCAGAATGAAATTTTCACTCTGCAGTATAGTATGCACTGATATGAAGCTTCTTGTCAGATTAAAAGTATGCGCCGGACCGAGACTCCAACTCGTAACCTTTGCCTTTTGCGGGCAAGTTCTCCACCGACTGAGCTACCCAAGCACAATTCACGAGCCCTCCTCACAGCTCTTCTTCTGGCAGTACCTCGTCTCCTGCCTTCCAAACATCACACATGCTCTCGGGTGATATTTGCAACACTAGCGCTCCTGGAAGAAAGAATATTGCGGAGATATGGCTTAGTCAGAGCCTGTGGGATGATTCCAGAATTAAATTTTCACTCTGCAGGGAAGTATGTGCTGACATGATACTTCTTGGCAGATTAAAATTGTGTGCCCGACTGAGACTCGAACTCGGAAACTTTGCCTTTCACTAGAAAGTGCCGTCATGACTGAGCTACCACTCACGACCCGACCCCACAGATCTACATCCAACATCACCTTGTCACCAACCTTCAAACTTCACCGAAGCTCCTTGCAAGACTATCGATTCCAGAACGAAATTTTCAGCTTGCAGCGGAGTGTTCGCTGATATGAAAGTTCGTGGCAGATTAAGCTGCGTACCAGATCGATGCTCGAACTTGTGACATTGCCTTTCACATGCATGTACTTTACTGACTAAGCTACATAAGCTCGACTGACGGCCCGTCAGCCGGCCGAAGTGGCCGTGCGGTTAAAGGCGATGCAGTCTGGAACCGCAAGACCGCTACGGTCGCAGGTTCGAATCCTGCCTCGGGCATGGATGTTTGTGATGTCCTTAGGTTAGTTAGGTTTAACTAGTTCTAAGTTCTAGGGGACTAATGACCTCAGCAGTTGAGTTCCATAGTGCTCAGAGCCATTTGAACCATTTTGACGGCCCGTCCTGACAGTATACTTCCGCCAGCCCTTCGTTTCCTACGTTCCAAACTTCACATAAATATTCCTACGTACTTTGAAAAACTAGCTGTCGTGGAAGAAATCAAATTGCGGAGACATGGCTTAGCCACAGCGTGAGGCATCTTTCCAGAATGAAATTTTCACTCTGCAGCGAAGTGTGCACTGATATGAAAGTTCCTGGCAGGTTAATGGCTCTGAGCACTATGGGACTTAACATCTGTGGTCATAAGTCCCCTAGAACTCAGAACTACTTAAACCTAACTAACCTAAGGACATCACACACATCCATGCCCGAGGCAGGATTCGAACCTGCGACCGTAGCGGTCGCGCGGTTCCAAACTGAAGCGCCTAGAACCGCTCGGCTACATCGGACGGCCCTTGGCGGGTTCAAACTGTGTGCCAGTCTGAGACTTAAATCGAGACATTGGCCTTTCCTGGGCAAGTGCTCTACCGACTGAGCTACCCAAGCAAACTCACGACCCCTACTTACAGCTGTACTTCCGCCAGTGCCTCGGCTCCTACGTTCCAAACTTCACAGAAGCTGTCCTGCGAACCTCTATAGATTAGTACTCCTGGAAGAAAGGATATTGCGGAGGCATGGCTTAGCAACAGACTGGAGGATGTTTTCCGAATGAAATTTGCACTATGCAGCGTAGTGTTTGCTGGTATGTAAATTCTTGGCAGATTAAAACAATGTGCTGGACCGATACTCAAACTCAGGACCTTGGATTTTCTCAGTAATTACTCTACCGACCTTTTTTTTTTTTTTTTTTTTTTTTTTTTTTTTTTGCATAATGTGCAATCTAGCGTAGCTTACCTATTGTGTCTTTGTACATCATTGGATACAGATGATGTTACTGTATCCACTATTACCTTGTTTCGGCTTTATTTGTGGCAAGGACGAAACAATATGGTCGTTAACGTCCGTAAGAAGTTCATGTTATGTCTCAGAGTTCGAATAAATGTATCAGTAACAGAAACATATACACAAGATACTGTATTGTGGAGATGTAAATTGGATTCTATTTGATGCTTTAACCGAAAAAAAAAGTTTGGCGCGATCGCGACTCAAACGTCGGTGAGCTACATACACATTCCAGGCGGTTTCCTTTTTTATTTTTATTTTTTTATCTTTTTGGCCTCCTTCCTCCCCGTGTAGTCTCGCCTTTGCGTTCAGCAACCTTTACCTTCTTAGCCCAGTTCCTTCCCCTTTAGCAACTTAGTAATTTCGGAAAATAAAGTAAAATACTGTTTCCTCTGCATGAGTAAAATAAAATGAAGCTCTTCTTTAGCCATTTCATCCTCAGATGCACAAGTAGAACTTAATCTTGAGAAGGCATAAAAGTTTCTTTTCTTAAAATAGTACTGGCATTTTTCAAGTAGTTGATAAAGTTTCATTCCATCATTTCGTGATGCGAATGTAATAAATTAATTAATTAAACTTGTATCAAATTTACTTCTGTCCAATTTTTTTCTGTTTCATATTATACATTATCACTTCTACAATCGAATGGTTGTTTGCGTGTGACTGGTTTCTTCGCTTGATTCTGGTGTAACTGACTTGGACGTGAAATTATCTTACATGTTTTAATTTAGGGTTGATTGATGTGACATTCGTCAGCGGATAGAGGCTCTTGGGCTCTGTCACTTGCAGCAGTGCAGCAGTGACTGTGTCCAGATGGTTTTCAATGTACACTAAATTTCTCTTTAAATGCAAAGCTGTTATTTTTTGTGAATATCTATGAGACCTAAGCCCCATTCGCCCATCTTAAGTGTTAAAGCACTAGATGCGACGCAGAATAGGTGCCCATGCCATTTACAACAACATATTTCAGTCATTATCGATTTCGCTGTTCCTTTGGGGATTGGCACTATTTATCCTAAATGAAGCGCTTTTGCCAGAATAGTTGCAGTAACAAGTTGAACCTTCTGCAAAAAGCTCAGGTTTCTGCCTCTGTTTTCTCGTTTTGTGGATCTAATATTACCTAACATTGCCTTGCAATTCCTGGCGTTCATTTCAAGAGGGCATTTACGGAAGACGATGCCTCAGGATTTGTGTTGCCTCGCTTTTTTTTTGCCCAGTCTAATTTCATACGTGCAAAACCTATTAAGTATATCAAGGAACTTTCGATCTCACTAATCACTTATCCTTGCTCCTGAGGCCTGACTGTACTGGTGCAGTGCTCCTTTCAAAACACTCAGGTCTTCTCTACTTCTAATTAGCACGTGTTTACCCAGCCACAATGCGTACCTGCCAGTCCAGCGTGAAGCAAGAGATGTTCGCTTAGCGACTCACCCACGTAGGTGCAGCTAAAAGATTCTCAATGTTATACTGGCGTCACATGTCTATGTAAATAAGAGCCAAGTCTACCTCTCGGAAACAATGCCATAGAAATAGTTAACGGTCATTTTTGTAGGAGCTTTCGTGTTGTCTCAGCTTGTCTGCATGGCAATTCTTGTCCTAACAGAACCTGTCTACGAAAATAGCCCATAATAGCACCGAATGCATTCATCCTGATGCTCTTAACGGGACAGCATGTCCGTCACGTCTCTTACTGAATTTACCCGTCAAACTGCTGCTGCCAATGTGGGAGCACTGCCCGCCATTGTTTTCTGCAGAGGAGACTCTCAGCAGCAAAACTATCTTGTACAGATCACCATATTGCACTGACAGTTAAACTCTGCAGAAGTGATGTACAGACCGTCAAATACATCCCACGTACTCACCGTGCCGCAGTCCGCCCCAGTAGCTGAGTGGTCAGCGTGACGGATTGCCGTCCTCTGGGCCCGGGTTCGATTCCCGGCTGGGTCGGAGATTTTCTCCGCTCAGGGACTGGGTGTTGTGTTGTGTTCATCATCATTTCATCCCCATCCGGCGTGCAGGTCGCCCAATGTGGCGCCGAATGTAATAAGACCTGCGCTATGGCGGCCGGACCTGCCCCGCGAGGGGCCTCCCGGCCAATGACGCCAAACGCTCATTTCCATACCGTGCCGCAGTGGAGCCCCGACGGAGGAAAATGCCGCCGTAAACGTGGCCCATGACCGCAGCTGCAGAAGCGCGTGTCAGCCAGAGAGAGGCCAGCTGGACGTGGACGACCTCCCATCCCAGGAGGATCTGAGTGTCCCGAAGGTACGTTGAGATGCTGTTTCTAGCCCCGACTTGCTTGCTTGCTGCTGTGCTTTATATGGCCATCTCCAGCAAGAATATTGGGAACCAGGTACATATTTATCAGTGTAACTACAATTAAATATTAGGATTGCTGCCGCGCGGGATTAGCCAAGTGGTCTCAAGCGCTGCAGTCATGCACTGTGCGGCTGGTCCCGGGGGAGGTTCGAGTCCTCCCTCGGGCATGTGTGTGTGTGTTTGTCCTTAGGATAATTTAGGTTAAGTAGTGTGTAAGCTTAGGGACTGATGACCTTAGCAGTTAAGTCCCATAAGATTTCACACACTTTTTTTTGTTTTTATTAGGATTGCTGCCACAGTCTGACACTGAGCAATGCTTTGGAAATTTCTCCTCTTGACGGCAGTGGTTCTTGAACGAATCTCAATATTTATACCGCATATAATTTTCCACGTAAAAAAATCCTTCATACCCCTTACGGCTATCTATGTCCTGAATCTATACCTCCCTCATGATAGGACACTATCAGTAGCGACCACCAGACACTTGCACATAAACCGTGAAGACTGTTGTACAAAGGCTGGGTCGGTTCCCCTCGACACAAAGGCGTCTTTGTTTCTGTTCAAATGGCTCTGAGCACTATGGGACTTAACATCTGTGGTCATCAGTCCCCTAGAACTTAGAACTACTTAAACCTAACTAACCTAAGGACATCACACACATCCATGCCCGAGGCAGGATTCGAACCTGCGACCGTAGCAGTCGCGCGGCTCCGGACTGAGCGCCTAGAACCGCGAGACCACCGCGGCCGGCCTTTGTTTCTGTCCGTGATCCGTTTGATTGATTGTTTCCTAACTAGACCCATCTCCAGACTCTGGGATTACAAGAACACACGTATTTCCAAATGGTTTACCAGAATATTATACCATTTTACGTGATACTTCTCGACATCAAGCATATAGCCATATTGCCTGCATAGCAGTATCGCTTGCACAGTATAATTCCGAAGATATAGACTGGAAATTATTTGTCCAGAAACTTTAGCGAGGTGAATGGTGCTGTAAGCCACTGAGTAACTAGAAACTTATCCCGTCCGTGAAAACCTTTACGCGAAAATTCGAAAAAATAGAGGAAACTGATATTTCCACTCGCTAATACCGATGTTGGTGATGTAACAGATTCCAAATCATCCCTATAATTTACAAACTCAGCAAAGGTGACTTCCATCCATCTTTCACCTGCTAGATGTTTACACCACAGTCCTTGTTCTCTCAAGTAAATAAAGGTGCAAGATGTGCAGAAGCAATCAACTGGACTATTTACATGAAAGGTAATAATGGTCCAGCGCAAACACACATCCATATTGAATATTCTCAAATTTCCATGCGATCACGAAAGCTCTGCAACACATACTAATTATTAATTCGCTATTTGAGCGTCTAGAGGACAACGTGGTTAAATCAGCTACATTCCTGCATCCCAACAGGCCTTTCCACTCGGACGGCACCTGCCGCCGCGCGCCACGCAACCCCTAGACGGAATCGTCCTAGGAAACCGGCCATATACATATTTGATCGCTATGCTTACAATTAAATATTACGATCGCGGTCACTGTTGGACGACATTCGACAGTAGACGAAGTATCGGAAATACACCCTGCTGACGGCTGTGACCCTCGAAACAGAAATGTGTGTACCATTCTTATGGCTTGATATACATTTCCCTTTGCTATCACAGTATTCCACATCAAACCCGCACCTTCCTTATGGTTGGACATAGTCATTTGCTTTGCACATGTCGGAACCCACACACATACTTTATAAGCCTGACGCTCAAGGTGAACCCATCACGCATCCCCTACTACTAAGTACAGGGTTATTACAAATGATTGAAGCGATTTCACAGCTCTACAATCACTTTATTATTTGAGATATTTTGACAATGCTTTGCACACACATAAAAAAACTCAAAAAGTTTTTTTAGGCATTCACAAATGTTCGATATGTGCCCCTTTAGTGATTCGGCAGACATCAAGCCGATAATCAAGTTCCTCCCACACTCGGCACAGCATGTCCCCATCAATGAGTTCGAAAGCATCGTTGATGCGAGCTCGCAGTTCTGGCATGTTTCTTGGTAGAGGAGATTTAAACACTGAATCTTTCACATAACACCACAGAAAGAAATTGCATGGGGTTAAGCCGGGAGAGCGTGGAGGCCATGACATGAATTGCTGATCATGATCTCCACCACGACCGATCCATCGGTTTTCCAATCTCCTGTTTAAGAAATGACGAACATCATGATGGAAGTGCGGTGGAGCACCATCCTGTGGTACGTTAGGCTCCCTACTTGCTTTATTCGTCGACTTCTGCGGGCTACGCGTGAAACTTGCCCGCACGCGTTCAACCATTTCTTCGCTCACTGCAGGCCGACCCGTTGATTTCCCCTTACAGAGGCATCCAGAAGCTTTAAACTGCGCATACCATCGCCGAATGGAGTTAGCAGTTGGTGGATCTTTGTTGAACTTCGTCGTGAGGTGTCGTTGCACTGTTATGGCTGACTGATGTGAGTGCATTTCAAGCACGACATACACTTTCTCGGCTCCTGTCGCCATTTTGTCTCACTGCGCTCTCGAGCGCTCTAGCGGCAGAAACCTGAAGTGCGGCTTCAGCCGAACAAAACTTTATGAGTTTTTCTACGTATCTGTAGTGTGTCGTGACCATATGTCAATGAATGGAGCTACAGTGAATTTATGAAATCGCTTCAATCATTTGTAATAGCCCTGTATAATACTTTGCTAATAACTGATTGCTGGCGATACGAAATAATACTGACCGAAAATCAGCGATGGGTGGACAAATCCCATATGTTTCTTCTATGAGTGGTACCACTGTATCTTAGAAAGAGATGCCTAATCGTCTTACGAACCGCCAGATGTTAAACACACGATCGCAATGACTATATTACTATTACAAACGGTCTCGGTTCTACAGGTGCACACAAATATCCATGTTAAAAGCTATACTGGATTTATATATCGAGATATGACATTACCTCAGAATGAAGTGATTTTTCCCATCAAATGCCGTGAAACTGAATACAGACGATGATCGCCAGCGTCTATATTATCAGACCAACCGTGTGGTAACACATCGACAACGATGCAACCTCGTGATAAAATCACCGAATTTAGAAAGTGATTCGGCTAAGGAACATAGTATGAAACCAATATTTGCAACTCCCTCAAGCCGCCGTTAGATATTTCTGAAGCATTTTTAACGCATTCTGTCTTGATGTCATTTCAGAGGTTCTGTGATATATCCACTGGGTTATAGGCGAAGGTTGATTGAGAAGGATCACAAACAGTAGATGGTATGCTGATTGACGTCATACAAAATGTACACAGGGTTTTCAGATCTCTAGTATTACGCTCTCTGGTAGAAATGCCGTCTGTGATTTGGAAACAAGTATTTCCATTCAACCGTATACCTGCGTTGGATCCTATGGAGCAGTCCTTCAATGGTTACAGCCAATAGTGAATCGTATTTCTGGCACTCTCATATCTCGAAAGGAGTCACCTTTATCGAACCTGTATGTTACAGTATAATTACAAAGTGGCTTTTTAGGCAGTCCCTATGCTTATTGTAACTGCTACCATTCCTGCAGCTTTGCACATGTGATTGTTCCAATTCAAGTCGGAACTGAGCAAAAGTCGGAGAGAACTATATCTACCACCTTGTGCAACCAGTGTAGAAACGGAGTGACCTGAGTTAGTGCGACAGGACTGCGTTTTTGACCATTCGGTGGAAATGGGAACAAGTTGTCATAGCTCTGTCAACAATGTGCGATGTGTAAGGTTAGTGCCAAACGAAGCCCGCTCCTGCAACATGAGGTTGTGTAAAAAACAGTACGGGAACTGGGGGAAGGGCGAGGACTGAGTCCTGGGAGCCATCTGTGACACATGCACATACACAGACGTACAGAAATTAGAGAAAACGCACTGCAAATGTGGACTATGTTGGTGGAGGCGACTGGATGCAATTGAGTACAGTGCTATACTATGCTCCCAGATTAGAAAAATAGTGCATTTGTGCTAGGTGTTGGCAGCTATACTACATTTGAAAGCAATTTTAGAACACCAAACGAGAGATTATGTCATGAATGCATGGGTAGAAGTGACATAAAATCGATGGAACTGAGAAAAATGACGGAAAAATGTATAAATTAAGGGAGTACTCACTGAAAAGCAGGGTAATTGAGGAAGTACTTGGATGTCTACTGGTTCGCACAGAACAATTCTACTGTATATCTATTGAGGTAACAGTGATACACGCGATATGACTACTGTATTTGAGGCTTTTCAGGAAAACAGAGAACCATCTGTCACTAAACTTACATGCATCGCCGTTAAAGGATATCGGAGAGTGGACGGAGTGATCCATTGAAATGGAGCCGTAACGAGGTAAATTTAATGGCAGACTGATGATGCGTTCTAGAGAGGGAGATGTTGCTGCAAGTCATTGGACCATTTTTTCTGCTGTTCTGTCAGGATGCATCAGTCACGTGACACAGCGTGCATTCGACTCATATACAACCACGTGCTCTGTATGTGACTTAGAGCACTGTCTACTTGCGATCGTTAACAGCAAACCTCTCGGTCATCAGATTACTTTCATCTCATGTGTGATGAAAGGTGGCCATCCTCTTTCGACACATTCCTCTAAGCGAACGAAGATTTATGCGATTTACTACATTCCCCTGTCGCATATTGGGTACAAAATCGAGACTTCAGTTTCATAACTAAGATGACTCTAAGTTAGCGATAGGTGTTTGTGAGACATTGCAATCCCAGTGTATATATCTGCCTGACAGATGTGCTCTTTGCAGGGTTAGTGGTCGCATAATGTGTAATTTCACATGCCGGACACAGCTGCTATGCGTTTATCTGTTTCCTTGTAAGAGGTATTCTCCATTACTAACGATCATTTTATATAGGACTGATATGGGGCATAGTTCAATTTAATGCTATATTGTGCATATATCGCACATAGCCAATGTTTTAAGGAAGTAGTTTTATCATTTTTCAGTTTGTTACCATAGTTTATCGTAGAGACACCTGCAAGAAGGATGTATGTGATGCACTCGAAATATAGGTCGGAAACTGAAGCGATCTAACATTATGGCCTGTTTTAAGTGCAGAAGCATGTCGCCTTAGGAGTTTGTGTGTTTATGTTCTCTCTTACCAATACCCTCCTGGTACTGATCCAATACACTAGAACAATACTTTAAAGTTGATAGCGTAGTTGCCGGCCAGAATGGCCGAGCGGTTCTAGGCGCTACAGTCTGGAGCCGCGCGACCGCTACGGTCGCAGGTTCGAATCCTGCCTCGGGCATGGATGTGTGTGATGTCCGTAGGTTAGTTAGGTTTAAGTAGTTCTAAGTTCTAGGGGACTGATGACCTCAGAAGTTAAGTCCCATAGTGCTCAGAGCCATTTGAACCATTTGATAGCGTAGTTGATTTACGTAAAATACTTCGAACTCCATCTGTCTGGAGCTCCGTCGTGCATAAAAACCACCCGTTTATTGTTCTTCTTAACCAGTTGCTATTACATCACAACACTTTAAAATCTATTACTATACACCGATAGTGGGTGCTAACCTCCCAGACATGATCGCATCTGGAGAAATCTTGTGCACTTGCATGGGCAGGGACTTGGCAAGCTCCATTCATTAATAAGACGTGGAATGTTGCGGTCTACTTCTGGTCAGCTGCAGATTGAATCGGTAACGGTGCTACAAAGTGGGTCGGCCAAAGACAGTGGGAGGGGGTCTTTCAGTCTCTAATTTTATCCTAAGACTGCAAGATTGCTCTGTGACTCCCATCTGCATAGAGATAGATAATAATTTATGCACTATGCTCGAGGTGCTAGAAATACGTAGAGTGCTGTCTGGTACACTTTGATGATGTATATGTTCGAGAATTAACAATGAATTGACGCACTGCACAGTCATCTATCTAAATTCGCAATGATACTCGCAAAGTAGAGAAGGGGCGTTTTAGCGACAATACTGAAATTGGGAGGCATGCTGTTGCATCACTGGTCAGTGCTGAAATTACTGTAAAATGCTAAAATTGTTAACACTGTCAACTGTAATGCTTGTCGTTACAGTACATCGATGGTGTCTTTTCCATCCCATCCAGCCACTGGTATGCTGTTTATTACCACATAATGACTGACAGACATTACTTGCTTGCGATGGAGAAAGAGTTTTTGTGGAGGGGCAACACCTTCTTGGGGGGCGGCTAGCACCGAAACAGTGATCATGTACATGACTACAGTAAGAGGAATCAATCGAAACGGAACACAGACTCATCAGCTATCCCGTTACTGTGATAGATGAGTTTAAATGTAGAGGTCGTCAATCATCTTCGAAGAACAGTTTGGAAACGCTCCACAATACCGCAAAACTCTTCCAATTCCCTTATGTTGTAACTGTCTTTTACTTAAAATCATCCAGTGTGTGTGTGTGTTATGGTAGCAGCAGCAGCAACATGATTTACACCTTGCGGCGTCTACTTTTCTGTGACTGGCAATGGATCAGAACATGTTAACGTCATTTTAGGACCTGACACAGTCCTGAAAGTCACCTCAGAAATAACAAACTGTATGGAAGTGCACAAAGCTTGTTACAGCAGAAAAAAAAATCCTTCAAACAGTGGCAAAGGGTCACAGGGAGAGTGTCTTGCGACTGATAGTATAGTCTGTGAGATACGGTCATCCTCCTACAGTACAGGCAATTAAACATTAAACTGGTCTCTGCAATGGATCAATACCTGTATATTTAATAGGATTGCCACAGATGATTAGTGCTGGCACACTGACAGAATTTTTTTCGGTATATGGGAAGAGCGAGATGCGATAAAAATCTTATCGAGTTCTCTATCGGATGAAGTTAGTGGAGCTTTTACAATTCGTAATTTTTCTCTGTTGGGTGGTACACAATAACGATGATAGAATAATGGGTTGATAGACGTGAATGGGCCCTGAGGGACGCGAAACTGCTTTGGACTGCAGTACCTGTATGTAGTTTGGAGACACACTACAATGCAATAGCAATATCCTCGTCCTCCTCCCAGGTCCCACACTGTCTTTTACACTACCTAGTGCAGCAAGAGTGGGCTTCGTTTGGTGCTGACCTTACACATCAAACTCTGTTGGTGGAGCTACGACAACATGTTCCCATTTCCACTGAATGGTCAGAACACGCACTAACTCAGGTCACTCTGTTTCTACACTGGTTGCACGAGGTGGTAGATATAGTTCTCTCCGACTTTTGCTCAGTTCCGACTTAAATTGGAACAATCACATGTGCAAAGCTGCAGGAATGGCAGCAGTTGCCAGAGGCATAGGGACTGCCTAAAAAGTCACTTTATAATTTTACTGTAACAGACAAGTTCGATAACTCCTTTCGAAATATGAGAGTGCCAGAAATACGATTCACTATTGGCTGTAATCATTAAAGGACTGCTCCATAGGATCCAACGCAGGTATATGGTTGAATGGAAAGACTTGATTCCAAATCACAGACGGCATTTCTACCAGAGAGCGTAATACTAGAGATCTGAAAACCCTTTGTACATTTTGTATGACGTCAATCAGCATACCATCTACTGTTTGTGATCCTTCTCAATCAACCTTCGCCTATAACCCAGTGGATATATCACAGAACCTCTGAAATGGCATCAAGACAGAATGCGTTAAAAATGCTTCAGAAATATCTAGCGGCGGCTTGAGGGAGTTGCAAATATTGGTTTCATGCCATGTTCCTTAGCCGAATCACTTTCTAAATTCGGTGATTTTATCACGAGGTTGCATCGTTGTCGATGTGTTACCACACTGTTGGTCTGATAATATAGACGCTGGCGATCACCGTCTGTATTCAGTTTCACGGCATTTGATGGGAAAAACCACTCCATTCGGAGGTAATATCATATCTCGGTTTCTAAAGCCAGTACAGCTTGTGTGCACCTGTAGAACCGAGACCGTTTGTAATAGTAATATGGTCGTTGAAATCGTGTGTTTTAACATCTGGCGGTTCGTAAGACGATTAGGCATCTCTTTCTAAGACACAGTGGTACTACTCATAGGAGAAACATATGAGACTTGTCCACCCATCGCTGATTTTCGGTCAGTATTATTCCGTATCGCCAGCAATCAGTTATTAGCAAAAAAATGGTTCAAATGGCTCTGAGCACTATGGGACTTAACTTCTGAGGTCATCAGTCCCCTAGAACTTAGGACTACTTAAACCTAACTGACCTAAGGACATCACACACATCCATGCCCGAGGCAGTTTTCGAACCTGCGACAGTAGCGGTCGCGCGGTTCCAGACAGAAGCGCCTAGAACCACTCGGTCAGTCCGGCCGGCTATTAGCAAACTATTATACTTACCAGTTGGGGGTGCGTGATAGGTTCATCTTCAGTATCAGTCTTATAAAGTGTGTATGTGTGTTCCGACATATGGAAAAGAAATGACAATGTCCAGTCGTAAGGAAGGTATGAATCTGACGTGAAATACTATGATAGCAATGGGAAACGTATGTCAAGTCATAAAAATGGTACAGATATTTCTATTTCCAGGGCCACAGCAGTCAGCAGGGTATATTTCCGATACTTCACTCATTGTTGTATGTCGTCCAATTGAGACTGCGACCGTAATATTAAATTGTAAGTATATCAATATAATATGTATGTGGCCGGTTTCCTAGGACGATTCTATCTAGGGGTGCATGGATCGCGGTGGCGGTAGCCTGTGGTGGGAATGATCCACGTCTTACACTAACCGCAGGAGCTGTACGCCTTGAAAGGCCTGTTGGGATGCAGGAATATTACTGACTTAACTGTGTTGTCCTCCAGACGGTCAAATAGCGAACTAATAATTAGTATGTGTTGCACAGCTTTCGTGATCGCATGGAAATTTGAGAACATTCAATATGGATGTGTGTTTGCGCTAGACCATTATACCTACCATGTAATTAGTCCGGTTGAATGCTTCTGCACATTTCGCGCCTTAATTTACTTGAGAGAACATCGACTGTGGTGTATGCTTCTAGCAGGTGAAAGATGGGTGGAAGTCACGTTTGCTGGTTCTGTAAACATGAGAATCACCTTTGTTCACTTTGTAAAGAATAGGGATGATTTGGAATCTGTTATATCACCAACATCGGTATTCATGAGTGGAAATATTAGTTTCCTCTTTTTTTCGAATTTTCACGTAAAGATCTTCCCAGAGGGGGTTAGTTTCTAGTTACTCAGTGGCTTACAGCACACTCCACCTCGCTAAAGTTTCGGGTTTCTAGACATATAATTTCCAGTCTATATCTTCGGAATTCTACTGTGCAAGCGATACTGCTATGCAAGCAATATTACTATATGCTTGATGTCGAGAAGTATCACGTAAATGATATAATATTCTGGTAAGCAGTTGTACAACACTCTTCACGGTTTATGTAAAAGTGTCTGGTAGTAGCTACTGTGTGTCCTATCGTGAGGGAGGTATAGATTGAGCACATCGATAGCCGTATGGTGAGAGAAAAATTTTTTGTACATGGAAAATTATATGCGCTATACATATTGAGATTCGTTCCAGAACCACTGCTGTCAAGAGGAGAAATTTCCAGGGCATTGCTGGGTGTCAGACTGTGGCAGCAATCCTAATATTTAACTGTAGTTACACTGATAAATATGTGCCTGGTTCCCAATATTCTTGTGGGTCTAGAGATGGCCGTAGAAAGCACAGCAGTAAGCAAACAGGTCGGGGCCAGAAACAGCATCTCAGTTGACGCCTTTGTTTCGAGCTGGAGCTTGCCCATCCTTTGTACACTGGTTCAGAGAGTCCGAGAAAGCTTCTGGCTTATGACTATTTGGCTCGCAGCTCCCCCTGGACGCGTGATTTTTGAACTAATACCTTGTTTGCGTTGAGTTGCCTTCAGGACCGCGTGTTTCGCTTGTATATTTTGCAGAAATTTGTGAAGAGGCAATATGACGAGTGTTTGCGCTGAGAGTATTGATAGTGTTCGAACACCTACCACTCAGCTCCTCCTGGAGTGTGGGGTCGTCTCTGGCTGACACGCGCTTCTGCAGATGTGGTCTTGAGCCGCGTTCACGGCGGCAGTTTCCACCACTGCGGCACAGTGAGTACGCGGGATGTTTTTGATGATCTGTACACCACTTTTGCGGTGTTTAATTGTCAATGCAATATGGCGATCTTTACAAGATAGTTTTTCCGCTGAAAGTCTCGTCTGCAGAAAACAGTGGCTGGCAGAGCTCCCACATTGGCGGCAGCAGTAGCAGCAGTTTGATGGGTAAATTCAGCGAGAGACGTGACAGATGGGCTGTCGCTTTAGGACCATCAGGAAGAATGCATTCGATGTTATTCTTGGCTATTTTCGTAAACAGATCCTGTTAGGACAAGACAAGCTGAGACATCACGGAAGCTGCTACAAAAGCGACCATTAACTATTTCTGTGGCCCTTTATTATTTCGGAGAGGTAGACTTGGCTCTTATTTACATAGACATGTTACGTCAGTATAACACTGAGAACATTTCAGCTGCACTTGCATGAGTGAGTCGCTAAGCAGACATCTCTCACTTGACGTTGGACGGGCAGGTACGCGTGGTGGTTGGGTAAACATGTGAGCAGCTGTCGGCGTTTTTCATGTCCCATTAGGATCGCTACAGCGAATGCACCCTGTGTTATTCTGGGAAGCATTGCAATAGATTTCTATAGCGCGTTCAGAGGGTGGCTTGGCTGTTATTTACATTTACCTGTGACATCAGTATAACACTCTCAACCTTTTGTCTGCACCTACGATGGTGAGTCGCTTAGCAATTACATCTTCGCTGGACCGCAGGTAGAAAGGCATCGCGCCAGCTACAGCAAACACGTGCACACGGCCCAGAGCCATTTCATGTATGGGACTGACGTGAGCACGTAATCCGGTGTGCATGCCTTGGGACTTCTGTAGGGAATAATTCGCTGATACGTCGCGGTCGCATTTCTTAAAGATATTTCGAAAGCGTTTTTAACATGCAATGAGTGTTTGTGTAGTGTGTTATTTTGGCTGTTTAAGCATTGTGAGCAGGTTGGCAGAGCATTAAATATGCATAATTTTTTGACAATTTCACAAGTACTGGACGTGTCTGTGGTATTATTTTGTGAACTGAGTCTGTAGGCTATGTAACGCATTACTCTGACATTGAGCGTCTTTGCAGAGCCTTTTAAATGCATTATTTTGACGATTTACGAGTTTTTTGCGTGTCTGTACACCAGTGTACTACATTATTTCTGTAAATTACGAGTAGTTAGCAGGTCTGTATGCTGTGTACTGCATTATTTCGACAGTTTACAATTAGTGAGCGTGTCTGCAGAGTGTTTTACATGCATTATTTCAGTGATTTACGAGTTGTTTGCAGGTCTGTAGGCTATGTAGTGTGACCCCAAGCATGTCAGAGTAAGTGTTTTGTAGCAGTGTAATAAATAAACAATGTGAAATCTGTCCCTAAATAAATTGTTCCAAAATAAATAAAGTACACTCCTTCCTCTCTTCAGCAGCTGGACACAGACTGAGTCCTTTTCCCGCCATTTTTCCCCAGACTACCATGGAACGTTATTGCCGTCTGGTGGCAGTACTGTGTACTAGGTGAGTTGGACTCTGGACCTTATGGTGAACACACTGGATGGAGATACTGCCTATGACAACTCAAATTGTTTAAATAAAGACTGCCTGCAAAATAAAGACTTACATCTATCATATCTAGCAGCCCAGCACAGTCAGAGTCCTTTTCCTGCCAATTCTAGGGAAGAGGTGGCGATCAGATGACTTAGGTTATTGGAGACAGACCAAGCGACCTATTTACCCACCATTTTCTTAGGTTAGTGGAGGTAGCCCAAGTGACCCTTTCTCTGCCAAAATTTGAACTTCCCACCATTTTCTGGAGGAGGGAATGGGGGAGGGGGTTAGGTTATTGGAGGTAGCCCAATTGACCTATTTTCCCGCAAAAATTTGAACTTGCACCATGATGTCATTGCGACATTGCCATGTCTTGCGCCACCGTGTTGAATAAATCTGGCAACAATGCAGAGTGGGATGACGCGGTCCTTGGCCCATTACTCTTCTGTACTCGTAGACGAATGTGCCTCCTGGAGGGGGACATCCTGACTGACTTCCGACAGAGGGAGCTGAGTTATGGCTTGCATTATGGAAGGGACGGATGTCGCACCTGTGTCAGGCTTTCCTACTGGAAGCTGCTGGTCAACTAGTGGAGCAGGCGAAGACGTATCTCCAGTCATCTGTTGGGAGGTGACGGGCGCTGTAATATCTGCTTGTTGTGGCTGTTCCACGGGAGGGCGGTCTCGCGCGACAGTCATTCCGAGTTGCAGCCACGCCTACGGCTAAGTACGTCAGCGGCATGTATACGGTCAAAGCGGCTGGGTGAGCCGCGTCGTCGCCTGGCGGCAACTGGACCACCACACGGTGGCACAGGCACTCAGTGCGTATAGCTGGCGCAGCATACAGTGGCCGATGGGCAGTGACCAGATTTCGTCCAAAGCGCTGGGCGAGTTCATTTGTTTGTTCAGAAGGGGAAGTCGATGAGTGTTTTTCCACCTTTCTACATCTACATCTACATCCATACTCCGCAAGCCACCTGACGGTGTGTGGCGGAGGATACCTTGAGTACCTCTATCGGTTCTCCCATCTATTCCATTCTCGTATTGTTCGTGGAAAGAAGGATTGTCGGTATGCC
Source organism: Schistocerca americana (assembly GCF_021461395.2). Lineage (NCBI taxonomy): Eukaryota > Metazoa > Arthropoda > Insecta > Orthoptera > Acrididae > Schistocerca > Schistocerca americana. The sequence continues at coordinate 715,004,146 of NC_060130.1, forward strand.
TCTGTGTGGGCTCTAATCTCTCTGATTTTATCCTCATGGTCTCTTCGCGAGATATACGTAGGAGGGAGCAATATACTGCTTGACTCTTCGGTGAAGGTATGTTCTCGAAACTTTGACAAAAGCCCGTACCAAGCTACTGAGCGTCTCTCCTGCAGAGTCTCCCACTGGAGTTTATCTATCATCTCCGTAACGCTTTCGCGATTACTAAATGATCCTGTAACGAAGCGTGCTGCTCTCCGTTGGATCTTCTCTATATCTTCTATCAACCCTACCTGGTACGGATCCCACACTGCTGAGCAGTATTCAAGCAGTGGGCGAACAAGCGTACTGTAACCTACTTCCTTTGTTTTCGGATTGCATTTCCTTAGGATTCTCCCAATGAATCTCAGTCTGGCATCTGCTTTGCCGACGATCAACATTATATGATCATTCCATTTTAAATCACTCCTAATGCGTACTCCCAGATAATTTATGGTATTTACTGCTTCCAGTTGCTGACCTGCTATTTTGTAGCTAAATGATAAAGGATCTATCTTTCTGTGTATTCGCAGCACATTACACTTGTCTACATTGAGATTCAATTGCTATTCCCTGCACCATGCGTCAATTCGCTGCAGATCCTCCTGCATTTCAGTACAATTTTCCATTGTTACAACCTCTCGATATACCACAGCATCATCCGCAAAAAGCCTCAGTGAACTTCCTATGTCATCCACAAGGTCATTTATGTATATTGTGAATAGCAACGGTCCTATGACACTCCCCTGCGGTACACCTGAAATCACTCTTGCTTCGGAAGACTTCTCTCCATTGAGAATGACATGCTGCGTCCTGTTATCTAGGAACTCTTCAATCCAATCACACAATTGGTCTGATAGTCCATATGCTCTTACTTTGTTCATTAAACGACTGTGGGGAACTGTATCGAACGCCTTGCGGAAGTCAAGAAACATGGCATCTACCTGTGAACCCGTATCTATGGCCCTCTGAGTCTCGTGGACGAATAGCGCTAGTTGGGTTTCACATGACCGTCTTTTTCGAAACCCATGCTGATTCCTACAGAGTAGATTTCTAGTCTCCAGAAAAGTCATTATACTCGAACACAATACGTGTTCCAAAATTCTACAACTGATTGACGTTAGAGATATAGGTCTATAGTTCTGCACATCTGCTCGACGTCCCTTCTTGAAAACGGGGATGACCTGTGCCCTTTTCCAATCCTTTGGAACGCTACGCTCTTCTAGAGACCTACGGTACACCGCTGCAAGAAGGGGGGCAAGTTCCTTCACGTACTCTGTGTAAAATTGAACTGGTATCCCATCAGGTCCAGAGGCCTTTCCTCTTTTGAGCGATTTTAATTGTTTCTCTATCCCTCTGTCGTCTATATCGATATCTACCATTTTGTCATCTGTGCGACAATCTAGAGAAGGAACTACAGTGCAATCTTCCTCTGTGAAACAACTTTGGAAAAAGACATTTAGTATTTCGGCCTTTAGTCTGTCATCCTCTGTTTCAGTACTATTTTGGTGACAGAGTGTCTGGACATTTTGTTTTGATCCACCTACCGCTTTGACATAAGACCAAAATTTCTTAGGATTTTCTGCCAAGTCAGTACATAGAACTTTACTTTCGAATTCATTGAACGCCTCTCGCATAGCCCCCCTCACACTACATTTCTCTTCACGTAATTTTTGTTTGTCTGCAAGGCTTTGGCTATGTTTATGTTTGCTGTGAAGTTCCCTTTGCTTCCGCAGCAGTTTTCTAACTCGGTTGTTGTACCACGGTGGCTCTTTTCCATCTCTTACGATCTTGCTTGGCACATACTCATCTAACGCATTATGTACGACGGTTTTGAACTTTGTCTACTGATCCTCAACACTGTCTGTACTTGAGACAAAACTTTTGTGTTGAGCCAACAAGTACTCTGAAATCTGCTTTTTGTCACTTTTTCTAAACAGAAAAATCTTCCTACCCTTTTTAATATTCCTATTTACGGCTGAAATCATCGATGCCGTAACCGCTTTATCATCGCTGATTCCCTGTTCTGCGTTAACTTTTTCAAATAGTTCGGGTCTGTTTGTCACCAGAAGGTCTAATATGTTATCGCCACGAGCCGGTTCTCTGTTTAACTGCTCAAGGTAGTTTTGAGATAAAGCACTTTAAAAAATTTCACTGGATTCTTTGTCCCTGCCACCCGTTATGAACGTCTGAGTCTCCCAGTCTATATCCGGCAAATTAAAATCTCCACCCAGAACTATAACATGGTGGGGAAATCTACTCGAAATATTTTCCAAATTATCCTTCAGGTGCTCAGCCACAACAGCTGCTGAGCCAGGGGGCCTATAGAGACATCCAATTACCATGTCTGAGCCTGCTTTAACCGTGACCTTCACCCAAATCATTTCACATTTCGGATCTCCGTCAATTTCCTTCGATACTATTGCACTTCTTATCGCTATAAACACGCCTCCCCCTTCACTGTCCAGCCTGTCTCTGCGGTATACATTCCAATCTGAGTTTAGGATTTCATTACTATTTACATCTGGTTTCAGCCAACTTTCTGTCCCTAGTACTATATGGGCGTTGTGACCGTTTATTAATGAGAGCAGTTCTGGGACCTTTCTGTAGACGCTCCTGCAGTTTACTATTAGCACATTAATATTGGTATTCCCTGTTGCATTTTGCCTACTCCTACCTTGCTGCGTCTCAGGAGGCGTCTTGTCGGGCCTAGGGAGGGGATTCTCTAACCTAAAAAACCCCCATGTGCACTCCACACGTACTCCGCTACCCTTGTAGCCGCTTCCGACGTGTAGTGCACGCCAGACCTATTCAGGGGGACCCTACATTTCTCCTCCCGATAGCGGAGGTCGAGAAATTTGCACCCCAGATCTCCGCAGAATCGTCTGAGCCTCTGGTTTAAGCCTTCCACTCGGCTCCAAACCAGAGGACCGCGATCGGTTCTGGGAACGATACTACAAATAGTTAGCTCTGATTTCACCCCGCGAGCGTGGCTTTCCGCCTTCACCAATTCCGCCAACCGCCTGTACGAACTGAGGATGACCTCTGAACCCAGACGGCAGGAGTCATTGGTGCCGACATGAGCAACAATTTGCAGTCGGGTGCACCCAGTGCTCTCTATCGCCGCCGGCAGAGCCTCCTCCACATCTCGGATGAGACCCCCTGGCAAGCAGACAGAGTGAACACTGGCCTTCTTCTCCGACCTTCCCGCTATTTCCCTAAGGGGCTCCATCACCCGCCTAACGTTGGAGCTCCCAATAACTAATAAACCCCTCCCCCCGTGTGCCTGCTCGGACCTTGCTGAAGGAGCAGCCACATGTCCACTCACAGGCAGAGCGGGCGATGCCACACGGCCAGCCTCGTGCGCCGCGGACGCCGCTGAACCCGCCACTCCCCTTGGGGAGAGGGTGGCCCAACCGCGCCCAGTACACGCGAAGATGTCTCTACAGCAGGGACAGTGGGTGAAGCATGTAACACCTGGGGTGTACCTTGCGACGCACCAGACTCCTCACTGCCGCTACACTCCGAGGCAGCAGCCTGAAGACGGCTGACCGCTGCCATCAACACGCTCAGCTGTTCGCGAACAGTGGCCAGCTCCTCCTGCGTCCGTACACAGCAGTCACACATCCTATCCATCCTAAGGAATCAATTTACTGAAGAGAGTTAATCAACCTTAAACTAGACTGCTAATTCACTAAAGGCGGCTGTTTATTAACTAAACTGTGGTTGCTAGGCACTTCTTGTAGAAAACAATGAAAATAGCACTACCTGTCTCTGGACTGTATTGAAAACAAACACTAGCACTACTGGCACTATGGCTGACTAAAGGGACTCTGACTGTATTCAAAACAAACACGAAATCTATGGAACACTATTAATAGCACCCGACAATTAAAGCTTCCTAAAAGCAAATACACACGGAAGAAGAAGTGTCAAGTAAGAAAAATACAGTTAATACTTAAATTAAGGTAGCTCGCTGCACAGCAGACGTGAAGCAGACGGCAGTTACGACGACACTGACTCTACCGGTGAGCGACGACAGAATCGAGGTGCGCACTCTGCAATCTTTCTCAAACGATTTTACAGAGACGATTAGGTAAAAAAAAAAATCATTTTTGCTTTACTTTTAGCATTGTGTATCAGGTCCATGATGATGCGCCTATCATTTCGCTGATGGTCATAGTTATTGTGGTATTTACATGAAATTAAGACACTGCGCGAGATTCGGAAAAGTGTGCAATGAAAAATAGAGGTCACTATGATTTTGTGTTTGTTGCATGTTATATAACATGTTGCTGCATATGAAATTTAGCGAACATATTGAATTTCTCTTTAGACTATGGTAGAGGTATCTATCTGTCATTAATATTGAGAAAATTGATGTGAGGTAGCGCACTCATTTGCGATCGCGCAGCGCCAGCGATAAAACCAGAGTGAAATATCCACAACATTACTCATATTTCATAAACGGTTTCAGATAACGAAATGAAGTTTTGGGAAATAATAGCACACTAATGGAAGAGTAATTTATTATATCGTTATTATGTAAAACTTCTTTACCGTGTTATTCCAATAAGTACAGACTTTTTTGGTGAAAGAATGTAATTTTTAAGGGCCGTCGATAGCTGGTGAAAGGAGAAATGCTATGGGTTTTGGAACAACAAATATCCAGACGTTACACGTTTTCATGTATCGATGACGTGCTTTTTCATAAGCTACCGACTTTACTTTTCCTCAGTTCCTCACTTAATAAACCACTGGTTCACAATTCTCTTGCAATTGCGTCTGCACAACTTGTTAGTGAGGTGAGACAGTGTAAACTCCGCTGTGTTTTGGCACTCTGTGTTTTGACATGGTAACTAGAGAAATGTGTAGGTTTTTCTCAGAATCCGTCATTCATGACGCTTCTCTGACTTTTACAAATGGTTAAGAAGCCAGGCGAAAATAAATCACTACTTTTTCGGCGGAATTCTGTTTGGATACTAACGAAAGCAGTGGTGACAGTAGATCACTTTGAATGGTCACCATGCAAGTGTGGGTGTGGAGGACCCCACTTGATATTTACAAAAAAATCTGAAGGTAGGCTTCATTTTTTAGAACACTTCCCCCTCCAGCGCTCGGTGTTTCCTCTTCAGCACTCTGAGTGACCTTCCCCCCCCACCCCCCCCCACCAGCCCTCCCGCCCATAACTGTCGCTCTCACCACACTTCCACAGCCGGATGCACATCTAACGGCCACAGCATTTTGCGCACACTATACGTGCTCCGGAGAGTCGCAAATGGCACAAGTTCTTGTCTGTCAATCATACATGACCAGTGCTGTATCGCCTGACACAGTAATGAATGACGGCATGTGTTTTACCAAATCAATTTTCACCTGGCAAACGCTGTTCATCACAGGCAAAAGAAAACGGCTACCCCATCTCTCCTCAATAACTGAATATACACGCCCATATTGACCAAGCACTCGACTAATAAGATCAGGTGGAATTAAAGATCCAATTCAAATACGTGTACAGGACGGAAGCCAATTCCTGTATGCGCCACTTTCGCTTCACTAATATTCCCATCATTGTTAACGAACTTTAAGGTGCCTCCATATTTTTCTACCACTAGATTACACAATTCTTTATCCGATAATTTGATCTAAACCGCAGCAGCAATCTGCGACACTAGATTTTCAATTATGTGACCTACGGGGATTCCAGCCTCTCCAGTGAGAAACTTATTAATTTAAAGTGAATTGGGATCAGGACATTCTCTACTGAACGACAACTTGATTGTATCTATGCGAGAAATCGTATCCATCACTCTGGAAACATTCCCCAGGCTGTGGCTAAGCCATGTCTCCCCAATATCCTTTCTTTCAGGAGTGCTAGTTCTGCAAGGTTCGCAGGAGAGCTTCTGTAAAGTTTGGAAGGTAGGAGACGAGGTACTGGCAGAAGTAAAGCTGTGAGGACGGGGCGTGAGTCGTGCTTGGGTAGCTCAGTTGGTAGAGCACTTGCCCGCGAAAGGCAAAGGTGCCGAGTTCGAGTCTCGGTCCGGCACACAGTTTTAATCTGCCAGGAAGTTCCGTATCCATCTTCAACAACTACATATAGAAAGATCAATCTTCAAGCTCCTAAACAGCACTACACAAGCTAAATACTCTTACAGTACCTGGCTACAAACTTCAACAAGTGAAGTAAACAAGCGTGCCTCAAGAGAAACAGCCACAGAGAGCTCTGCTATGCGACCACTCACCGCAACGGCTTGAGGCAGATTCACCAAATAAGCTACCCAAACACGACTCACGACATATCCTCACAGACACACTTCCTCTAGTGCCTCGTCTCCAGCCTTCCAAACTGCACAGAAAATCTCCTGCGAACTTCGAATGACTTGCACTACTGGATGAAAGGATATTGTGGAAAAATGGACTAACCACAGAGAGGAGGATATTTTCGGAATGAAATTGTCACTCTGTAGCTGAGTCTGCGCTGATATGAAACTTCCTCACAGATTGAAACTGTGTGTCTTTCTGGGGTAAGTGGTCTAACGAGTAAGCTAAACCAGCATGACGCACGACCCGTCCTCATAGCATTACTTCCACCTGTACCTCGTCTCCTACCTTTCAAACTTCAAAGAAACACTCCTGCGAACCTTGCAACACTAGAACTCCTGGAACAAAGGATAATGCATTAATATGGCTTACCTACAGCCTTGGGAATGTTACCAGAATGAGATTTTCACTCTGCAGTGGAGTGTGCACTGATCTGGAACTTTCTGGCAGATCAAAACTGTGTGCCAGACCCAGACTAGAGCTCGGGACCTTCCCCTTTCACGGGCAAGCGCTCTACCGACTGACCTATCCAAGCATAAATAACGAACCATCCTCACAGACCTACACTATGTGATCAAAAGTATCCGGACACCCCCAAAAACATACGGTTTTCATATTAGGTGCATTGTGCTGCCACCTACTGCCAGGTACTCCTTATCAGTGAACTCTGTAGTTATTAGACATCGTGAGAGAGCAGAACGGGGCGCTCCGCGGAACTCACGGACATCGAATGTGGTCAGGTGATTGGGTGTCACTTGTGTCATACGTCTGTACACGAGATTTCCACACTCTTAAGCATCCCTATGTCCACTGTTTCCGATGTGATAGTGAAGTGGAAACGTGAAGGGACATGTACAGCACAAAAGCGTACAGGCCGACCTCGTCTGTTGAATGACAGAGACCGCCGACAATTGAAGAGGGTCGTAATGTGTAATAGGCAGACATCTATCCAAACCACCAGACGGGAATTCCAAACCATATCAGGATCCACTGCAAGTACTATGACAGTTAGACGGGAGGTGAGAAAACTTGGATTTCATGGTCGGCGACTACTCATGAGCCACACATCACGCTAGTAAATGCTAAACGGCGCCTCGCTTGGTGTAAGGAGCGTAAACATTGGACGATTCAACAGTGGAAAAACGTTGTCTTAAGTGATGAATCACGGTACACAATGTGGCGACCCGATGGTAGGGTGTGGGTATGGCGAATGCCCGGTGAACGTCATCTGCTGGCGTGTGTAGTGCCAACAGTAAAATTCGGAGGCGGTGGTGTTATGGTGTGTTTTTCGTGGGGGGGGGGGGCGTGCACCCCTTGTTGTTTTGCGTGGCACTATCACAGCACAGGCTTACGTTGATGTTTTAAGCACCTTCTTGCTTCCCACTGTTGACGAGCAATTTGGGGATGGCGATTGCATCTTCTAACATGATTGAGCATCTGTTCATAATGCACGGCCTGTGGCGGAGTGGTTACGCGACAAGAACATCCCTGTAATGGACTAACCTGCACAGAGTTCTCACCTGAATCCTATAGAACACCTCTGGGATGTTTTGGAACGCCGACTTCGTGCTAGGCCTCACTGACCGACATCGATACCTCTCCTCATTGCAGCACTCCATGAAGAATAGGCTGCCATTCCCCAAGAAACCTTCGAGCACCTGATTGAACGTATGCCTACGAAAATGGAAGCTGTCATCAAGGCTAAGGGTGGGCCAACGCCATATTCTATTCCGGCATTACTGATGGAGGGTGCCACGAACTTGTAAGTCATTTTCAGCCAGGTGTCCGGATACTTTTGATCACATAGTGTACATCCACCAGTGCCTCGTCTCCTACCTTTCAAACTTAAGAGGTGTGCTGGCGACAGTTTACGCCACCGCACCAGGTGGAAAAGAGGTTACGAGAAGGTCAATAGTAGGTATCAGAGCAAACGATTCTATTAGGAAAGAGACAAAAGACAAACTCGCAATAAACACGCCGCCAACGTCCTCACAGCCGACAGTATTTAGATCACGCTGTGGACCAGATGGCCCAGTCCCAGTCAATTCCAGTCAGTCATCCACTGAGTCAATGAGTCGAGCCATCAGTCTCAGCCCAGTAGGAGTCACAGTCGCAGTTAGCTCAGCCTCTGACTCAGTCAGTCAGTACCTAGCGACCAAAGCAGTGTACATAGCAGACTTGTACTTCACCAACAGTGAGGATATTGCAGAGACATGACTTACCCACAGTCTGGGGAAAGTTTCCAGAATTAAATTCTCACGCAGCAGCATACTGTGCACTGACATAGAATTTCCTCGCAGATTAAAACTGTTGTGTGCCAGACCCAGATACTAACTCTGGACATTTGGCTTTCACAGGCAAGTCCTCTACTGACTGAGCTACCTAAGGAAGACTAACGACACATGCTCACAGACCTACTTCAGCTAGTACCTCGTCTTTTACTTTCCAAACTTCACAGATGCTCTCCTACGAACCTAGAAAGACCAGCAAACCTGGAAGAAAGGACATTGCGGGTACATGGCTTAGCCACAGGATGAGAGATGTTTCCAGAATGAAATTTTCACTCGGGACGGATTGTGCGCTGATGTGAAACTCGCTGGCGGATTCAAACTGTGTGCCAGACTGAGACTCGAACTCCTAAACTTTGCCTTTCACGGGGAAGAGTTTTTCTGACTGAACTACATAAGCATGACTAACGATCCATCCTCATAGATTTACTTCTGCCAGTACTTCTTCCCCTACCTTACAAACTTCACACAAGCTCTCCTATGGAACTTGCAAGATCAGCATTCCTGGAAGAAAGGATACTGCAGAGACATGGCTTAGCCACAGCCTGGGCGAAGTTTCCAGAACAGAAATTTTCATTCTGTGAAGGAGTTGCTCTGATATGAAACTTCCTGGAAATTTAAAACTGTGTACCAGACACAGACTCGAACTTCAGACGTTGCCTTTCATGGGCAACTGCTCTACTGACTCAGTTACACATCGCTCTATGTCCGCCAGTACCTTGCGTGCTATCTTCCAAACTTCACAGACGCTCACCTGCAAACCTCCAAAAAGATATCGTGGAGACATGGCTTAGCAACAGCCTGGGGGATGTTTCCAGAATGAAATTTTCACTCTGCAGCGGAGTGTGGACTGATATGAAACTTCATGGCATATGAAAACTGTATTCCAGACCGATTCTCGAACTCAGGACCTTTGCTATTCATGGACAAGTGCTTTACCGGCTGAGCAACCCAAGTATGACTCATGACCCATCCTCACAGTTCTACTTCAGCAAGTACCATGTCTCCTACCTTCCAAACTTTACAGAATATCTCCTGTGAATCTTGCAAGTCTAGCAAATCTGGAAGAAAGGATATTGTTGAGACACGGTTAAGACGCAGCGTGGGGAATGTTTTCAGAATGAAATTATTACTCTGCAACTGAGAGAGCACTATCTAAATCTTCCTGGCAGATTCAAAATGTTTGCTGGACTGAGACTCAAACTTCGGACCCTCACATTTCACGAGCAAGTGCTCTACCTGCTGAACTTCCAAAGCACGATTCATGAGTATAGGGACAAAGCAGGCATGAGGTCACTCTGCATTGTTGCCAGATTTATCCAAGAAGGCGGCAGTGACGTCATTTAAGATGGCGGCATATAGACTTGGCAGCAGCGCATGATTTCATTCAAGATGCTGGCCAAGACGTCATTCAAGATGGCGGATTTTGTCGGCCAGTTTGAATTTTGGCGGGAAAGTGCCACCCCCTCCCCCCCCCCTCCCACAGAACCAGAGGGTGCTGTCATCCCTCCTGTGACGTAATCCAAGATGATAGGGGAAATGGCAGGAAAACGACTCTGGACATGAGTCTTTATTTTGCACGCAGTTTCTCCACCATGAGATCTAGAGTCCAACTGACCTAGTATCAGCTGGTGCTGCCATCCCTCCCGTGATGTAATCCAAGGTGGTGGTCTGTAGGGGAAAATGGCGCGACAATGACTCAGCCTGTGCTAGGCTGCTTGGGAGAGTAAGGAAGGAGTGCACTATATTTATTTTGGAACATTTTATTTAGGGATGGAGTATATTTATCACACTGACACAAACGACTCGCCCTGATGTGCTTGGGGTCACAATACACAGTCTGCAGACACGCAAACAACTCCTAATTTTCCGAAATAATTTCAGTACAGACCTGCAAACTGTTCCTAAATAATGCAGTATGTCCGAACATAGCGCGTGATCGGGAGGCGTAATATAGCTCTGTACTCGACTGTATCCAGCCACCTCCCATTCGGAGAGTGTTTGCTCTGTTTTCTCTATGTCTGAGTATGTGCATGCCTCGCAGAAGGCTCCCAGGACCCACAGTAGACCCGAGTTAGCATTCGAATGTGGATCCACCGCGCGTTATATCAGGAGCAGTGTTGAGATGCGGATGTGCAATATGCTGCTCACGGGATAGGGTTTGAAGGTGGATCCTCCACACAGAATAAACGAAGCAGTGTTGCGATGCAGATCTACAATATCCCACCTCCAAGTTAGCATTCAAGTGTGGATCTGCCGCAGACTATATATCCGGACCTATGTTCGGAGGTGGATCCACCGCATGTCACATCTGTGGTAGGGTTCGCGGGTGGACCAACCACGCGTTATGTCCAGACACATATTCTATGTTCGAAGTTTGGTCCACCAGTGGAGGGGACTGGGTCCTAGGAGCCATCCGTGAGGCATGCATAACACAGATGTACAGAAAACAGAGCAAATGCTCTCCGAATGTGGAGGTGACTGGATACAGTCGAGTACAGTTCTATATTACGCCTCCCAATCACCGATTACGTCCGGACACGTACATTAACGTACATAAACGTGTACTAACGTACACTAACGTGTACTAACATGCACTAATGTGACATTTTGTCTAGAGAAATAAAAACACAAACATAAATTTAAGATTGTAAATATATTTATTTATTCGGCGGAAATTGGTATAAATTGACCGAATGCGGGGAAATTGAGGAAGTACTTGCGTATCTTCTGGTTTGCGCCGAACAATTTGTACATGGAAACAAGTATGCGGCAACAAGAAGAATCCGAGAAAACGTGGACATCGAAACGAAGGGAATGAGGGAGGCAGTCAATTTTTTTCCATCGAGGCAGCATTATACTGTACGTCTATTGAGGTACCAGTGATACACGCGGGTTGACTACTGTATTTGACGCTTTTCAGGAGGACAGAGAATCATTCACACTTACTCGTATCTGCGTTAAAGGATAACAGAGAGTGGACGGGGTGATCGATTGGCTCTGAGCACTATGGGACTTAACATCTATGGTCATCAGTCCCCTAGAACTTAGAACTACTTAAACCTAACTAACCTAAGGACAGCACACAACACCCAGTCATCACGAGGAAGAGAAAAATCCCTGACACCGCCGGGAATCGAACCCGGGAACCCGGGAACCCGGGCGTGGGAAGCGAGAACGCTACCGCACGACCACGAGCTGCGGACGGTGATCGATTGAGATGGAGCTGTAACGAGGTACGATTTAATGGTTGGTTGATGCATTCTAGAGAAGGAGAAGTTGCTGCAGGTCAATTTTTTATTCCAGTGCTCTGTCCAGATGCATCAGTCACGTGACACAGCTTGCGTTCTACTCGTATACAGCCACGTGTTCTGTCGGTCATCAGAGGACTCCCATCTCATCTGTGATGAAACTTGACACAGTCCTCTAAACGAACTTTGATTTATGCAATCCCCACCCCTTTTTCGCATCTTGGGTGTAAAATCGAGTCTTCAGTGTCATAACTAAGTTAGCGATAGGTGCTTGTGAGGCGCTGCAATCCTCGTGTACACATTTGGCTGACATATGTACTGTTTACAGAGTTAGTGACAGAATGACTTGTAACTTTCCCATGTCGGACGCCGCTGCTATGCGTTTATCTGTTTCCTTGTAAGAGGTATTCGCTGTTACTGACGACCATTTTCTATAGGGCTGATGCATGTATAGTATAATTTCCGAACCGTGATCAGATGTGAACAGTGGGCGCTATATATCTCCGGAAAGCTGTATTGTACTCATATCACACAGAGTCAATGTTATAAGGAAGTAGGTTTTTTTCGTTTTACGGTTCGATAACATAGTTTATCGTAGAGAAATCGGGAAGATGATGTATGCCCTGCACTTGAAATATATTTCTTACAGTGGAATATTAACAGCGCTACGGTCCATACGACTGATAGTTTGGAAACGCAAGCAATCTAATACACTGTAGCCTTAGGAGTGCTTGTGTTTACGTTCCCTCTTACCAATACCTTCCAGGTATCGATCCTAGACTCTAGAACAGTACTTTAGAGTTGATAGCTTGGTTGATTTACGCAAAACTGCGTGGAACTCCATCCATCTGGAGATCCATCGTGTAGAAATATCATTCGTTTCTTGTTCTTCTTAACCGTATGCTATTACATCAAGACACTTTGAAATCTGTTTCTATACATCGATAATGAGTGCTAAGCTCCTCGACATGGGCGCATGTCGAGAAATCTCATGCACTTGGATGGGTAAGGGCTCGGAAAGCTCTATTCATTCACGAGATATGGAGTGTAGCGGTATACTTCTGATCGGTTGCACATTAATTCGCTATTGCACATTAATTCGCTAATGGTGCTGCAGGGTGTGTTGGTCAATGACAGTGTGAGAAGGGTCTTTCACTCTCTAATTTTACCCTTAGACAGCGAGAATGTTCTGTGACTCCCATACGCAGAGATATAAATTGTAAATTAAACGCTATGCTCGATGTGACAGAAATATGTGGAGCGCTGTCTGGTATACTTTGATGATTTATGTGTTCGACAATTAACACTGAATGGACGAACTGCACAGTCATCTATCCATGTCCGCAGATACTCGCAAAGTGGAGAGGGGGTGGTTTTGCTATGATACTGAAATTGGAGGAAACATACTGTCACACTATTAGCAGGTGTTGAAGTTACTGTAAAATTGCTAAAATTGTTCACGCTACCAACTGTAATGCTTATTATTAGAGTACATCGATGGTGTCTTTTCCATCACATCCATGCACTGGCACGCTATTGGTCACCACATAATGATTGACTGACGTCGCTTGCTTGAGTTGGAGAGAGAGAGCGAGAGAGAGAGAGAGAGAGAGAGAGAGAGAGAGGGAGTTTTGGCGGCTGGGCTATACGTTCTGGCGTGGATTGCACCGAAACAGTGATAGTGTACATGGCTGCAACATGAGGAATCAATCGAAACGGAATGTACAGTTATCAGCTATTCCGTCAGTGTGAGAGACGAGTCTAAATGTAGAGCTCGTGAATCACGTTTGAACTGTAGTTTGGAGACTCTACACAACGCGAGCAAACTCTTCCGGTTTCCTTATGTTGTAAGTGTCTTTTATTTAAAATCAGCCAATGTGTTGCGTGTTATGGTATCCGCCGTAAGAACATGATTTACACTGTGCAACGTCTAGTTTCCTGCGAAAGGCCTTGGATAAAAACTCCTTAATGTCAGTTTAGAACCTGGCAAAGTCCTCAATGTCGTGGCTGAAAAACGAAGTGTTTGGCATTGTACAAAAATGTGTTAGAAAACAGTGTTTCAAACAACTAAACAGGACCAGAGGGTGCGTCTTTTGCGACTTAGTATAGTCTGTGGGATACGATCATTCGCCTAGAGTATAGGTGATCAAACTTTAAAGTGACCTCTTCAGTGCCTGTATGTTTAATAGGATCGTGCCACACAGGCGGTAGTAGCAGCAGCAGTCTGAGGTGTAAATTCGCTAAGGGACTATGTGACCCGTTACGAATGCTTGGATGTCTGCACGCTGCGCTATTGTGGGGAGCATTGCAAAATCTCTCTCTCCGTGCTGGAGCCCCACCGCAGCTTTGCATCATCGCGCCAGCGTTGGTGCCTAGGTGACTTCTATATCAGAGAAAGTTTGTTGACCTGTTATAGTTCGTAATTTTTCTCTGTTTGGGGGTAGAGAATAACGATGATAGCATTATTGGGCTAACTGATTTGAATGGACGCAGATCTGCTTTGGGCTGTAGTATCTGTATCTAGTTTGGAGACGTACCACATTGCGCACACTTTCACTGAATGGTCCTGTTCCATTAACTCAGGTCATTCTGTTTCTACATGGGTTGCAGAAGGTGTTGGATATGTCTTTTCTTCGACTTATGGTCAGTTCTGACTTAAATTATAACATCTACATCTACATTTATACTCCGCAAGCCACCCAACGGTGTGTGGCGGAGGGCACTTTACGTGCCACTGTCATTACCTCCCTTTTCTGTTCCAGTCGCGTATGGTTCGCGGGAAGAACGACTGTCTGAAAGTCTCCGTGCGCGCTCGAATCTCTCTAATTGTACATTCGTGATCTCCTCTGGAGGTATAAGTAGGGGGAAGCAATATATTCGATACCTCATCCAGAAACGCACCCTCTCGAAACCTGGCGAGCAAGCTACACCGCGATGCAGAGCGCCTCTCTTGCAGAGTCTGCCACTTGAGTTTGCTAAACATCTCCGTAACGCTATCACGGTTACCAAATAACCCTGTGACGAAACGCGCCGCTCTTCTTTGGACCTTCTCTATCTCCTCCGTCAACCCGATCTGGTACGGATCCCACACTGATGAGCAATACTCAAGTATAGGTCGAACGAGTGTTTTGTAAGCCACCTCCTTTGTTGATGGACTACATTTTCTAAGGACTCTCCCAATGAATCTCAACCTGGTACCCGCCTTACCAACAATTAATTTTATGTGATCATTCCACTACAAATCGTTCTGCACGCATACTCCCAGATATTTTACAGAAGTAACTGCTACTAGTGTTTGTTCCGCTATCATATAATCACACAATAAAGGATACTTCTTTCTATGTATTCGCAATACATTACATTTATCTATGTTAAGGGTCAGTTGCCACTCCCTGCACCAGGGGCCCATCCGCTGCAGATCTTCCTGCATTTCGCTACAATTTTCTAATGCTGCAACTTCTCTGTATACTACAGCATCATCCGCGAAAAGCCGCATGGAACTTCCGACACTATCTACTAGGTCATGTATATATATTCTGAAAAGCAATGGTCCCATAACACTCCCCTGTGGCACGCCAGAGGTTACCTTAACGTCTGTAGACGTCTCTCCATTGATAACAACATGCTGTGTTCTGTTTGTTAAAAACTCTTCAATCCAGCCACAAAGCTGGTCTGATTTTCCGTAGGCTCTTACTTTGTTTATCAGGCGACAGTGCGGAACTGTATCGAATGTCTTCCGGAAGTCAAGGAAAATAGCATCTACCTGGGAGCCTGTATCTAATATTTTCTGGGTCTCATGAACAAATAAAGCGAGTTGGGTCTCACACGATCGCTGTTTCCGGAATCCATGTTGATTCCTACAGAGTAGATTCTGGGTTTCCAAAAACGACATGATACGCGAGCAAAAAACATGTTCTAAAATTCTACAACAGATCGACGTCAGAGATATAGGTCTATAGTTATGTGCATCTCCTCGACGACCCTTCTTGAAGACTGGGACTACCTGTGCTCTTTTCCAATCATTTGGAACCTTCCGTTCCTCTAGAGACTTGCGGTACACGGCTGTTAGAAGGGGGGCAAGTTCTTTTGCGTACTCTGTGTAGAATCGAATTGGTATCCCGTCAGGTCCAGTGGACTTTCCTCTGTTGAGTGATTCCAGTTGCTTTTCTATTCCTTGGACACTTATTTCGATGTCAGCCATTTTTTTGTTCGTGAGAGGATTTAGAGAAGGAACTGCCGTGCGGTCTTCTCCTGTGAAACAGCTTTGGAAAAAGGTGTTTAGTATTTCAGCTTTACGCGTGTCATCTTCTGTTTCAATGCCATCATCATCCCGGAGTGTCTGGATATGCTGTTTCGAGCCACTTACTGATTTAACGTAAGACCAGAACTTCCTAGGATTTTCTGTCAAGTCGGTACATAGAATTTTACTTTCGAATTCACTGAACGCTTTACGCATAGCCCTCCTTAAGCTAACTTCGACATCGTTTAGCTTCTGTTTGTCTGAGAGGTTTCGGCTGCGTTTAAACTTGGAGTTTTTGCTTTCGCAGTAGTTTCCTAGCTTTGTTGTTGAACCACGGTGGGTTTTTCCCGTCCCTCACAGTTTTACTCGGCTCGTACCTGTCTAAAACGTATTTTACGATTGCCTTGAACTTTTTCCATAAACACTCAACATTTTCAGTGTCGGAACAGAAATTTTCGTTTTGATCTGTTAGGTAGTCTGAAATCTGCTTTCTATTACTCTTGCTAAACAGATAAACCTTCCTCCATTTTTTTATATTCCTATTAACTTCCATATTCAGGGATGCTGCAACGGCCTTATGATCACTGGTTCCCTGTTCTACACTTACAGAGTCGAAAAGTTCGGGTCTGTTTGTCATTAGTAGGTCCAAGACGTTATCTCCACGAGTCGGTTCTCTGTTTAATTGCTCGAGGTAATTTTCGGATACTGCACTCAGTATAATGTCACTCGATGCTCTGTCCCTACCACCCGTCCTAAACATCTGAGTGTCCCAGTCTATATCTGGTAAATTGAAATCTCCACCTAAGACTATAACATGCTGAGAAAATTTATGTGAAATGTATTCCAAATTTTCTCTCAGTTGTTCTGCCACTAATGCTGCTGAGTCGGGAGGTCGGTAGAAGGAGGCAACTATTAACCTAGCTCGGTTGTTGAGTGTAACCTCCACCCATAATAATTCACAGGAACTATCCACTTCTACCTCACTACAGGATAAACTACTACTAACAGCGACAAACACGCCACCACCGGTTGCATGCAATCTCTCCTTTTTAAACACCGTCTGTGCCTTTGTAAAAATTTCGGCAGAATTTATCTCTGGCTTCAGCCAGCTTTCTGTACCCATAACGATTTCAGCTTCGGTGCTTTCTATCAGCGCTTGAAGTTCCGGTACTTTACCAATGCAGCTTCGACAGTTTACAATTACAATACCGATTGCTGCTTGGTCCCCGCATGTCCTGACTTTGCCCCGCACCCTTTGAGGCTGTTGCCCTTTCTGTACTTGCCCGAGGTCATCTAACCTAAAAAAACCGCCCAGTCCACGCCACACAACCCCTGCTATCCGTGTAGCCGCTTGCTGCGTGTAGTGGACTCCTGACCTATCCAGCGGAACCCGAAACCCCACCACCCTACGGCGCAAGTCGAGGAATCTGCAGTCCACACGGTCGCAGAACCGTCTCAGCCTCTGATTTAGACCGTCCACTCGGCTCTGTACCAAAGGTCCGCAGTCAGTCCTGTCGACGATGCTGCAGATGGTGAGCTCTGCTTTCATCCTGCTAGCGAGACTGGCAGTCTTCACCAAATCAGATAGCCGCCGGAAGCCAGAGAGGATTTCCTCCTATCCATAGCGACACACATCATTGGTGCCGACATGAGCGACCACCTGCAGATGGGTGCACCCTGTACCCTTCATGGCATCCAGAAGGACCCTTTTCACATCTGGAATGACTCCCCCCGGTATGCACACGGAGTGCACATTGGTTTTCTTCCCCTCTCTTGCTGCCATATGCCTAAGGGGCCCCATTACGCGCCTGACGTTGGAGCTCCCAACTACCAGTAAGCCCACCCTCTGCGACTGCCCGGATCTTCCAGACCGAGGGGCAACCTCTGGAACAGGACATGCAGCCATGTCCGGCCGAAGATCAGTATCAGCCTGAGACAGAGCCTGAAACCAGTTCGTCAGACAAACTGGAGAGGCTTTCCGTTCAGCCCTCCGGAATGTCTTTCGCCCCCTGCCACACCTCGAGACGACCTCCAACTCTACCACATGTGAGGGATCAGCCTCAATGTGGGCAGTATCCCGGGCAGCCACAGTCGTAGTCCGATCGGGGGATGCGTGGGACGAGCTGGCCGTCGCCGACAAACCCCCATCCGGACCCCCACAATGATGCCCATTGGCAACAGCCTCAAACTGTGTGACCGAAGCCAACACTGCCTGAAGCTGGGAGCGAAGGGATGCCAACTCAGCCTGCATCCGGACACAGCAGTTGCAGTCCCTATCCATGCTAAAAACTGTTGTGCAAAATGTGGTGTCACCGCCAGACACCACACTTGCTAGGTGGTAGCCTTTAAATCGGCCGCGGTCCGTTAGTATACGTCGAACCCGCGTGTCGCCACTGTCAGTGATTGCAGACCGAGCGCCGCCACACGACACGTCTAGAGAGACGTCCTAGCACTCGCCCCAGTTGTACAGCAGTGTTTGCCAGAGATGGGTCACTGAC
Source organism: Schistocerca americana (assembly GCF_021461395.2). Classification (NCBI taxonomy): domain Eukaryota; kingdom Metazoa; phylum Arthropoda; class Insecta; order Orthoptera; family Acrididae; genus Schistocerca; species Schistocerca americana. Next base: position 715,022,762 of record NC_060130.1, read on the forward strand.
AATTACGCTCTCATTTGCCGAGACGATAGTTAGCATAGCCTTCAGCTACGTCATTTGCTACGACCTAGCAAGGCGCCATTACCAGTTAATATTGAAATTATAAAACATGTACCATCAAGAGCGATGTTCTCCAATTATGGATTAAAGTTAAGTATTACATCAACTACGTACTTTATTTGCTACTATTAATTCCTTTACCTTGTTCCAGACCTCACGCCAATCTGCGTGAGCTTAAAAGCGTGCCTTTCGGCTACCGGTCATAGTGGATTGGCTGTCTGGCCAGTCCACTACACAAAGAACGTCTGAACTAATCTACAGAGAGCACAAACAATTCGACACAAATTTAAACGGTTATTAATATACAAGATTGCCTAATAGATGCAGTAATGCTGCTACTTGCGCACTGCTGACACACTGCTCGGCGGCGGAAGGAGACTACGCGATTTTACACTATTCAGGTACTAAAACGCGATGCTACACTCTCAAATACTATAATACGCCAGAAATTTATGAATTAAACAATGCAGGTACCAAAAACACGCAAAGGAATTAAGAATTAAACTATGTAACAAATAAGCGAGCTAAGAGTATACGACTTGCTGCTGCGGAAAGCTGTAGAAATGGGAGCAGTTACAAGATGCATAGGGGGTGACTAAAACCACGTTGGAATTTTACCGTAGCAGCTAGGTTCGGGATAGGTGACTCGTTTCGAGATATGAGAGTGCCAGAAATATGACTGAGTAGTGGTTGTAATTATTAAAGGGATTGTCAATAGGATCCAAGGCAAGTATGTACTTGAATGGAAAGAACCGATTCCAAATCATGGACATAATTTCTAGCGGATAGTGTAACACTACAGATCTGAGAAGCTAGTGTACATTTTTTTTCTTACAACCTCAATCGGTACATAATCTACTACTACTGTTTGTGGTCCTTCTCAATCAATCATCGCCTATAACTCAGTGTATATATCGTGGAACCTCTGATATGGTCTCGAGACAGAATGCACTACAAATACTGTAGAATTATCCAGCTGGGGGCAGTTTGGGGGAGTCGCAAATACTGCTTATATACTACGTTCCTTAGCCGAATCACTTTCAAAATGGGGTAATTTTATCACGAGACCGAGCGAGGTGGCGCAGTGGTTAGCACACTGGACTCGCATTCGGGAGGACGACGGTTCAATCCCGTCTCCGGCCATCCTGATTTAGGTTTTCCGTGATTTCCCTAAATCGCTTCAGGCAAATGCCGGGATGGTTCCTTTGAAAGAGCACGGCCGACTTCCTTCCCCATCCTTCCCTCATCCGAGCTTGCGCTCCGTCTCTAATGACCTCGTTGTCGACGGGACGTTAAACACTAATCTCCTCCTCCTTTATCACGAGGTTGCGTTGTGGGCTATGTGTTGGTCTGATAAGACACATTTCTACAATCACCGTCACGGTATTTGTCTGGAAAAACCCACCTCATTCAGAGGTAATGTCATAGCTCGATTCGTAAGGCGGGTATAGCTTTTAACATGGATACCTGTGTGCACTTGTAGGACCAAGATCGCTTGTGACATTAACATGCAGTAGTTGTTGCGATGTTTTTTACATCTGGCCGATTACATCTCTCTTTCTAAGACACAGTGGTAGCACTCGCAGGAAAAAGCCTAAAAGACATGCCCACCCAGCATTGATTTTCGGTCAGTATTATTTCGTATCGTAGGCAATCAGCTATTGACGAAGTATTATACTTAGTAGTAGGGGATGCGTGGTATGTTCGCATTTGAGCATCAGGTTTATACAGTATGTGTTTGTGTAAAGGAAATGACCATGTTCAGTCGTAAAGAAGGTACAGATATTTCCATTTCCAGAGCCACAGCATTCAGCATGGTGTATTTCCGATGCTTCACTCATTTTCGAATGCCGTTCCATTGAGACCGCTATCGTAGCATTTAATTGTAAGTATAATGATAAAATGTATATGTGACTGGTTTTAGAATGATTTCGTGTATTCATGCCCTGTGGTGGGAGTGATTCACGTTTCCCATTAACAGCAGTATCCGTCCGAATGCAAAGCCCTGTTGGGGTGTAGGAATGTATCTGAGTTAACTTTGCCATACTGAAGACGACCGAATAGTGAACTAACACTTAGTGTGTGATCAAGTGGAAATTTGAGAATGAATATGGAGAATCTGGTGGCAGTACTGTGTACTGGGTCAGTTGGATTCTAGTTCTCGTGGTGGAGACACTGCCTGTAAAATAAAAACTTACGTTCAGCACAGGCAGAGTCGTTTTCCCACAATTTACCCCAAAAATCTTGGGTTACGTCACGAAACGGACGACAGCTCTCTCTGGTGGTGGTAGTGAGTACTAGGCCTCGTGGTCAACACAATGTTTGACGCCATCTTGGATAAGTGTATTTGCATCATCACCTGACGACACGGTAGTGCCCTCTGGCGGTAGCGCTTTGTACTAAGTCAGTTTGAGTCCGAACCTCATGGCGAACACACTGGATGGTGGTGCTGCCTCTAATTGTTTAAATAAAGACTGGTGCATGATTTCGACAGCTGATGATTAGCAAGCATGTTACAGAGTCTTCTAGATGGATTATTATTTTGCCAATTTAGGAGTTGTTTGGCTCTCGGGACGTAAATGTATTGCATTACTTACGAGTGGTTTGCATGTCTGTAGGCTGTGGAGTGCGTTATTTTTGACAGTTTACAATTAGCAAGCACGTGTGTAGAGCATTATACATGAGTTATGTAGGAGTAGTTTGCAGGTCTGTATTCTGTGGGGCATGTCAGAGCGTGTGTTCTGTATCACTGTGATAAATATACTCCATCCCTAAATACATTGCTCCAAAATAAATAAAGTACACTCCTTCCTCTCTCCATCAGCCTAGTCCAGGCTGGATCCTTTTCCTGCCAATCCCTAGGAAGAGGTGGTGGTCGGGTGACTTAGGTTAGTGGAGGTGCGCTTTGTTTCCCTCAATTTTCTTAGGTTGGTACTGAAACACCAAGTGACCTTTCTTTACTGCCAAAATTCAAACATGGCGCCAGTTCCCAGGAGGAGGTGACAGTCAGGTGGCTGAGGTTAGTCCAAGTGTCCTTTCTTTGGCGCCATTTTCTTAGTTTAGTAGAGATACGCGAATTGACCTTTCTTTACCACCAAAATTCAAACTTAGCGCCAGTTCATAGGAAGAAGTGGCGGTCGGGTGACTTAGGTTAGTATGGGTAGCCCAAGTGGCCTATCTTCCTACGATTTTATTAGCTTAGTAGAGATAACCGTGGTGTGATGCATTATCCTGTTGCAATTTGAACTTCCTGGCATTTTTGTGAGGGAGGGGGAGGGTGGGGGTGGCACTTTCCTGCCAAAATTCAAACTTCCCGCCAAAATCCGCCATCTTTAATGACGCCATGGTCGCCATGTTGGATGACGTCATGCGCCGTTGCCAAGTCTATACGGCAAGTCTATAAGACATGGTCTAGCCACAGACGGGGGGATGTTTCCAGAATAAAATTATGACGTTACAATGGAGCGTGGGCTGATATGAAACTTTCTGTCCGATTAAAAACGTGTGCCAAACCAAGACTCCTAATAATGACAATGCCATTCGCAGTCAAGTGATCACGCGGCTGAGGTACTCAGCAGCACTGACGACCTGTCTTCACAGCTCTAGTTATACAAGTGTCTCGTCTCCTACTCTCCAAACTTCACAGAAGCTCTCCTACCAAACTTGCAATAGTAGCACTCTTGCAAGGAATGATATTGTAGAGACAGGTTACAGCCATAGCCTGATGGATGTTTTCGGAATGAAATTATCGGCCTCCAGCAGAGTGTGCGCTAATACGAAACTTCCGGGCATATTGAAACTTCTCCCAGACCGAGTCTCGAACTTTGAGTTTTGCCTATCGCAGGAAAATGCCCAACAGACTGAGCCACCCAAGCGCTACTCATTACACTTTCTCACAGCTTTACTTCCGACAGTACCTCGTCTCTTACCTTTCAAAATTCACAGAAGCTCTACTCCGAAACTTGTAAGAACAGCGATTGTGGAATAAAGGATATTGCGGGTACATGGCTTAGTGACAGCCAGGGGGATATTTCCAGAATGAATTTTTAACTCTGGAGCGGAGATTGTGTTGATTGACACTTCCTGGAGAATTAAATTTGTATAGCAGACCGAGACTCGAAATAGGGATATAATCAATTCGCGGTCAAGTGATCTCTCAGCTGATGTATCCAGCAGCACTCACGACCTGTCTTCACAGCTGTAGTTATGCAAGTACGTCGCCTTCTGCCATCCAAATTTCAAAGAACCTCTCCTGCACAGCTCGGAAGACTAGCACCCCTGGAAGATAGTATATTGCGGAGACATGGATTAGCAGCAACTCGTTGTATGTTTCTAGCATTAAATCTTCACATACAGTGGAACGTTCGATGATATGAAACTTCCTAGAAGATTCAAACTCTGTGCTGGACTGAGAATCGAACTCAGGCACGTTGCCTTACTCGCGCAAGTGTTCTACTGACTGAGCTACCCAAGCATGACTCACAACCCGTTCTCACAGATGTACTTCCGCCAGTACCTCGTCTGCTACCTACAAAATTTCAAAGCAGTTCTCTGCGAACCTAGCGGGACTAGCGATCATGTAAGAAGGGTAATTCGGAGACAAGGCTTAGGCACAGCCTGAGAGGTGTCTCCAGAGTTAAATTTTCACTCTTGAGCGGACTGTGCGCTAACATTTGAAGCTTCCTGGCAGATTCAAACTGTGTGTCGCACCGAAACTCGAACTCGGCGCCTTGCCTTTCCCCGGCAAGTGCCCTATGGTTCCTGAACCGTCCTCATAGTTCTTCTTCTGTCAATACCTCGTCCCCTACCTTCCTAATTTCACAGAATTCACAGAAGCTCTCCTGCAAACCCTGCAGAACTAGGACTCCTAGAAGAATGGATTTTGTGTAGACATGGATTTACCGCATCCTGGGGGATGACTGAAATTTTCAATTTACAGCGGCGTGTGTGCTGATACGAAACTTCCTTGCGGATTCAAACTACAGTGGAGTGTGCACTGATACGAAACTTTGTGCTGGACTGAGAATCGAACACGGGATCATTGCCTTTTGTGGGCAAGTGCTCTAACGACAGAGCTACACAAGTACCATGACGACCTGTCCTCATAGACACACATCTGGAAGTACCTCGTCTCCTACCAAGCAGAGTTCACAGAAGCTCTCCAGCGAACCTTTAAAGTCTAGCACTCCTCGAACAAAGGATACTGCAGAAACATTGCTTAGCCACAGCCCAGGGGATGTTTCCTAAATGAAATTTTCTTAGTGCAGTGGAGTGTGCGCTGATTTGCAAGTCCCTGGCAGTTTAATATTGTGTGCCAAACGGAGACAAAATCTTGGCACCTTTGCCCTTCTCGGTCATGTGTTCTATCGACTGAGCTTTGCGTTTCGCGAGCAAGAAGTCTATCGACTGCGCTACCCAAGCATGACTCACGAGCCATCCTCATAGCTCTACTTACGCCATTGCCTCGTTTTCTACCTTTCAAACTTCAAGGAAGCTCTCCTGCAAATCTTGCAAGCCTAGCACTACTGGATGAAATGATATTACGGAGACATGGCTTAACAACAGCCTGGTGGATCTTTCCAGATGGTAAATTTTACCCTGCAGCGAAGATGTGATGATATGACACTTCCTAGTAGATTGGAACTGGGTGCCAGACCGAAAATCGGACTTGGGGACTTTATCTTTTTTGGGAAAGTGCCCTACCGACTGAGCTACACAAGCACGACCATGGCCCATCCTCACAGCACTACTTCCGCCTGTGCCTCGTCTACTGCCATCCACACTTCACAGAAGCTCTCCTGCGAACCCTAGAAGACAAGCACTTCTCGAAGAAAGGATGTTGTGGAGACATGGCTTAGCCACAGCCTGAGGGATGTTTCCAGAGTGAATGTCTAGTGTGTGCTGATATTAATTTATTGGCAGATAAAAACTGTGTGTTGGATTAAGACTCGAACCCGAGACATCTGATCTTCTCAGGCAAGTTTCCTACCGACTGAGCTACTCAAGCACGACACACGACACATCGCCACAGCTCCACTTCCGCCAGTACCTCGTCTCCTGCCATCTGAACTTCACAGAAACTCTCCTAGGAACCTTTCAGGACTAGCACTCTTGGATGAAAGAATATTACGGAGAGATCATATGAAATTGCCAGGCAGATTATCTCATTCCGAAAACATCCCCAAGGCTGTGGCTAAGCCATGTTTCCGCAATATTTTTTCTTCCAGGAGTGCTAGTCTTCCGAGTTTCCCAGGAGAACTTCTGCGAAATTTGGAAGATAGGAGACGAGGTACTGGTGGAATTACAGCTATGGGGACAGGTCGTTGGTCGTGTTCAGCTCGCTGATTCGGTAGAGCACTTGTCCATGGAAGGTAATGGTCCTGAGCTCGAGTCTTGGTCCTGCACCCAGTGTGAATCCGCCAGGAAGTTTCGTTTCAGAGCACACTCTGCTGCAGGGTGAAATTTTCAGTTTGGAATTATCCCTCAGGTTGCGGCCAAGCCATGTCTCCACAGTAGCCTTTCTTCCAGGAGTGCTAGTCTTGCAAGTTTTGCAGAAGAGCTTCTGTGAATTTTGGAAGGTAGGGGAAGAGGTACTAGCGCACACAGTACTGTGAGGACAAGTTGGGAGTCGTCTTGGGTTTCTGATTCGGTAGAGCACTTGTTAACGGGAGGCAATGTTTCTTAGTTAGCGCATTTGTCCGGTACACAGTTTGATTCTGTCAGGAAGTTTCATACTAGCGCACGCCCTGCTGCAGAGTGAAAATTTCATTCTGGTAACGTCCCCAGGGCTATGGCTATGTCATGTCTCCGCAATATCCTTTCTTCCAGAAATGCTATTATTTCTAGGTTCTCAGGAGAGCTTCTGCGATGTCTGGAAGGTTGGAGACGAGGTGCTCTCGGAAGTAGAGCTGTGAGGACTTGTCATGAGTCGTCCTTGCGTAGCTCAGTCGGTAGAGCTCTTGCCTGTGGAAGGCAAAGGTCCCCAGTTCGAATCTTGGTCTGGCACACAGTTTGAATCTGTCAGGGTGTTTGATAGCAACCCACACTCCACTGCAGAGCGAAAATTTCGTTCTGGTTACGTCCACCAGGCTGTGGCTAATACATATATCCGCAATATTCTTTCTTGCAGGAATGCTAGTCTTGCTAGTTTCGCAGTTGTTTGGAAGGTAGGAGACGAGGTACTCGTTGAAGTAGAGGTTGAGCAGCTCATTCGGTCGAGTACTTGTCCACAGAAGGCAACAGTCACGAGTTCGAATCTCGTTCTGGCACACAGGTTGAATCTGCCAGGAAGTTTGATATCAGCGCACTGCCGTAGCGGCCCCTTATTAGATAGAGGGCCCACACAACCGACACGCAAGATTGGTTGCAGACGCCCTTTCAGGAGCGCGGAGAGAAACGTTGCCAGCGAACAGAAACAATAACACTTTCCAGATACATTCGGATTTACTTCACCAGACAACATATGACAGTTTTCCACCAATCGTAACTCATATGACTCATGTAGCAGTCCGCCAAACTGGCTTTATAAGCACGCCTAGACCGTCAGAACGGCAGTTTTTACCAACCGCTAGGAACAGCTCCGGCCAGTACTTACGCCGGCCCTAGCATTGTATTCAGTCGCCGTAGCATTGAAGTAGCACGCTGTATTTTGTATTTTGTAGAGTAGATTCTGGTCAGTACAGGGTATTTATAAATGAATATCAGGGTTTTAACACTTTATAATATTTATTACATTAAACTCACATTTATAAGTGATATGTCTAATGAAAGAGCAACTCAAGCAGTTTTACCAAGAACCTTATAAAAGTTCAATGTGAGCACCATTTGTCACACGGCACACATCAAGTCTATAGCCGAGTTCTTCCCAAACGTTGATAAGTGTGTCTTCAGTGATTGTAGCAACAGCTGCTTCAATCCAGTTTCTTAATTCAGGGAGGTCTGCTGGTAGCGGAGGCACGTACACACGATCCTTGACGAAGGCCCAGAGGAAGAAATGCATGGCGTTTGGTCGGGTGAACGCAGAGGCTATGCAAAGCAAGCCCTGTCATTGGGCCCCTTGAGGCCTATCCAGCGCTTGGGTACAGCGAAGTTCAACCAATCGCGTACTTCGGTATGCCAGTGAGATGGCGCACCACCTTGCTGGAAAATGAAGTTCTCTGGCTCATCTTCTTCCAAGCCCGAGCTCTGAGCACAAGGGCGCCAATAGTCAATATGTTAGGGGAGTAGCATGAGAAAGAGGATGAGGAAATGAATAAATTCTTGTACAATGATTCATGTAGGAAATTGTTTATTAACATTTAATATTACTAACATTAAAAACGAATATTTTAAACGACTTAGACAAGCGAACAAACCACACTGCACAGT